>NC_073302.1:266540730-266598230 GCF_027595985.1 Sorex araneus | reverse complement strand
ATTTGTATACAGGTCACCGTAGGAAGAAATTAGTTTCTTTGGGTCAAGTAATTCAGATTTAAATTCATTATGTCAAAATTCATTTTATTATGAAGAAAACATTTATTACTCTGTGATAGTTACACTCATTTATGTGTCCACATATTTCTATAAGAAAAATGAAATGAAATCATAGTTGAAAATATATTAAGTAGAATAATTGTATCTGAACGTTTATCAGTTCAATACCTAATTAAAAGATTAATAAAGTGACTGTAAATGAAAAAAAAGAATAAATCATATCTTACAGGGATTTTTCAAAATATTCAAACAGCTTCCATTGGCCTCATGGAAACATATTCTCAATGAAAATGTTTTGTGTTGTATTATTAACTCACAGCATATGATCTTCATTTCTGCCTCTCTAGATTTCTCCCCCCCTGGGATAGAAACAATGTGGACTCACACATTTATTATATTAATTAGAAATCACTACCTAATATAATTATTCTGGCAAGCACATGGTGAGTACTGAAAATATTATTGACAGAATTTCTCCATTTAACTCTGGTGTTAAAAAGATTTGCATGTCTAAAACTGCCTTGATTAGATATTGTTTTTGACGACTCTGCTAGTGTTTTACTCTATGCACATTAAGCAAGAGGACTTTTAGCGTGTCTGAAGTAACATCTGCTCTGTCTTTTTGTTGCTGGGTTCATGGCATAATTAGCTCTATATTTCACCAAATACAATTTTGCTCCCATGGTGGACAAAGCCGCATGAAGAAAACATAAATAATTGCAGATTAGAGAAACAGAAGGCAAAGTGGGTGTAGATGGCTTTGATAAAAAAAAAAAAAGGTTAAGGAGAATAGAAGGTCAGCTCATTATTAAAAAAAAAGTGGAGTCAGTTAAAATTAGATAGGGTCTTTGTAATTAAAGAAAACATACATTTTTTTTTTCTTTTAAGACTAATTCCTATTTGGACAAAGAGATTAGTGGCTTGCAATGATGCTGCTTGTTTCCTATTTATTTGGTAAACTTTAAAGACATAGCATGCTTGGATATTTAATTATTAGAAGAAATGTGGAAAAGATACAGATTTTTGTGTTTTATTTCACGAAGTGTAAGTTACTTAATAAAACAGTAGTACCTCTTTTACAGAATCACTTTAGCTTATTGGAGCCAGTTACTCAGTTTTTTATGATACATCCTTGTATCCTTGATATTCATATTTCACTGTACTTCCAAACAACCATTAGCCAATACGTTTGCATATATTTGTAGTTCTGATTCCTTCACATTCTATTTATATTAAATTTGGAACTCATACCAATACTAAACAGCTGATAAATTATGCATTTTTGCTTAGTTTTGCACAAGTTATATAAAATAATATTAGCTCATATGTACAAATTATTAAGTAGTCCAAATGTTGAAGGTAGTACACTTTTGTAATTGAAAATATAACTTACTAATGATTCATTTGAAATATAGTAGAGGGGCTGGAGAGATAGCACAGCGGGTAGGGTGTTTGCCTTGCACGAGACCAACCCTGGTTGGATTTCCAGCATCCTATATGGTCCCCCGAGCAGCGCCAGGAGTGATTCCTGAGTGCAGAGCCAGGAGTCAGCCCTGAGCATCACCGGGTGTGACCCAAAAAGCAAAAAGAAAAAAAAATGAAATATAGTAGAAAATCAGTTTCTTAGGCTGAAATAAAACAGTTCTTTTTTTTTTTTTTACTTTTCAACTGCAAAGTGTTTATTGTTTTGCTGCTAGAATAGAATATCACTTTGGCATGTTATTTTAACATAAAAAGTCCTCAGATATCTTTAAAACAATGTAGTGTTCTATTTTTATTTTACTTGTGCATAGAAAATTTGATGAATGAAAGAAAATTCTGATCTGAAAATGTTCACCCAGTTCATAAAGCGTGTAAGATATTAAACATATTTTTGTTCCATTCTATATCTGAACTATAAAACTTCTTGGTAACTAAAAAAATCTCAAGACCTATGTAAAGTACAATCTACAGAGCAAGGCAAATTTAATCGAAATTACTGGAGGGGATGGAGAGAGAGTATAGTGGGTAGGGTGCTTGCCTTACATTCATTTGACCCGGGTTCAATCCCAGACACCCCAGATGGTCCTGAGCCTGTCAGAGAGATCTCTCAGAGAGGATCCAAGAATAAGTTTTGAGCACAGTTGGATGTATCTCCCAAACAAACAAATAAAAAAACAAACTTACAGTGTAATAGTATGATGTACAGTTAAAAGATAAGTATCATTACAACATAAATAATTCAAACTAATATGTCATTCCCACCTTGCATTTTCCAGTTGAAAAACTAAGCCATAATTCATATGCTTTAAAAGAATACCATTTTTGCATAGCAGGTTTAAATATATTACTCTGATATTGCCTGGGAAATTTTGCATCTTCCTATAGACTCTTCATTCAGACAGTGAAAATAGTTATAATTTGGGAAAAAGGGCATATGTTTATAAAAATTTCCCGAAGAAAGGTAGCAGAAAACAGCAGTTATTTGTGTATTAATTCTTTGAGATTTGCTCACTTAATAAAGTGTAAGTTAAGTACTTCTGTGATGCATATTATTTTTTCATTAACTCTGGGCTTGACAAGATCATAAAATTTGAAACATAATATGCTTAATATGCTAGGTGATTCCAATATAATGTTTTGAAAACCACTAAGTTCTAGTTAATAGAGTCTCTCTCTACTTGTTTACTCAGTATAAGCTTAAAAACTTCACCTAGCACATATTTGTTGTACAAATTCACATGTGAGGGAGTCTATTATAGAAAATTTCTTATGCCAGTTATATACAATGCTGATTCATTGATTTGAAGTTCCTTCATATATATTAGGAAGATTGTAGTAGATCCTTTTCATTCTAGATTTTCATTCTTTCCTTTTTTCACATTCCTTTCTGTATAAGATGATTTTCTGGGAGCCTATTTTTTTCTTCATACTTAGTGCTGGGGCTGGAGCCATAGCACAGTGGTTGGGCATTCACCTTTCACGAGGCCAACCCGAGTTCGATTCCTCCTCCCCTCTCGGAGAGCCCTGCAAGCTACCGAGCGTATTGAGCCTGTGAGGCAGAACCTGGCAAGCTACCTATATTGGATATTGGATATGCCAAAAACAGTAACAGTAAGTCTCTCAATGAGAGATGTTACTGGTGCCCGCTTGAACAAATCGATGAGCAATGGGATGACAGTGACAGTGACTTAGTGCTGATGAATCAAATACTGTGCAGATGCTTTATTAAATTCAACATAACACCTATGGAAACATTTTGGGCTTGTATAATGTAAAAAAGTGGAAAAATTTTTCCAACAAATTGTTTCTGGTAAATATTTCTTGCATAAATATTGCAGTATTTTGGAGAAGAGGACCAGTACTCTGAAAGTTATTTTGTGTTTACCAGGCTGGTATGATTCACCAAGCTAGTATGATTTGAATTCACTATGTTTGAATTTCAGATCTAACATCAGTATCTTATTCATTGGTCATGAAAATCAAGCACATCAGACTTTTGTAATTATTTCAGATTTGGTTGGAAATACATAAAGAACAATAGTTTCTTTTTCTGTTAGTTTCAAATGGAATTATTAAATATGTATATATTAACATATGAGTATTTAAGTCTATTCCATTTTTTTGTTTGTTTATGCTTGGCAGTGCATATGGGTCACTCTGGCTCTGTGTTCAAGAATCACTCCCGGTGGGTCTTGGAGTAAAGTAGAGAGCACGACATTCAAATCAAACCTAGGTCAGCTACATATACAACAAGTGCTCTCCCACTGTTCTCTCTCCTCTCCTGAACCATAAATCAGGGACCATGATTTGGTATAAGAAGGGCATAATAAAGACAGTTGCATTTGTGTGCATGAAGAAGTAATCTTAAGGGCCAGAGGGATAGTACAGTTAATAGGGCACTTGCCTTACACATGTCAGACCTTGACTCAATCTCCAATTGGTCCCTCAAACCTGCCAGAAGTGATACCTGAGCACAGAGTCAGGAGTAATCTCTGAGCAACTCCAACTGTGGACAAAAAAAAAAAACAAACAAAAAGAATTAACCTTAAAAGGTGGTTTATTATACATGGAATGTTCACATCAGAATAAGTTGTATGGAAGTGACAACAGTGTAGTTGACTATGAATTCAAAATAAAATAAACATAAAACTATGGAGGTCTACCATTCTGAGTGATTGATGCCAATTCATTGTATTTGCACCCAAGCTACCTGCATGTGCATGAACAGATGTATCTTCATATCTTTCCCACTCTATCATTTCATGTTCAAAGTGTAGCTGATTCTGAAGTCAGTTTAAAGTCCATGAAGATGGCATATTAGTATATGGGATACAAAACTGTATGAACTGCCCTAGTTGAGAGGAGGAGGGGAGATGTCATTTTTCCACACCTGAAATCCCAGGAACTCTTTAATAGCATTTTTTCTATTCAGGTTGTATAGTTCATAAATCCCTTTAATGCCAGAATTACATTACATTTAATGAAATTTTCCTCCTAATTCATTTGATTTAGCTGCTTGCTTGCCTCTAATTTGTGGTTCAGAGAATTTCAGCAATTTTGTCTGAAGGATGATATTAGATTGTTTTGATTGTGTATAGTACCGTTCTCTCATCCCGTTAAAGCTCTTTTTTTTTCAAATAAATGCTCATATATCTCTTTATAACATCAGCATGTAACTTGGAGTTTTGGTATCATCCGATTTCGACTTATTTTTCTTTGAATTTTAACAGTAGAGATTTTTGTGAGTCAGGAAAGTGATCTGTTTTGAGATCTGTTTTGAGATACAAACAACAGATTTACTCAAATAGAAGATGAACCTGAACATTAGGGTATGTTTTAAGATTGAAAATCTACCCTGATTTGAGAATGAAACATTTGTTAGACTAATCTGAGATAAATTTTAATAAGATGATTTTTCTTTACAAATGTGGAAAATGAACCATTTTCTGGAGCTCAAGAGTGTCGTTCCCACATAATTTTCACTGCTGCCGAGGGAGATTTCTCTGCTGAGTTGGAAGTAGAACTATGAAAATAGGTTTTCTATTTTAAATATGTGATAAATGATAGTTCTAGTTGAAACAGGGCTGAAATACAGTTTTTCAAATAAATAACTGTTTAAGTAGGCCTTTGAGGACTAGCAACTCAATCATAACCCAATTGAACATGACTTTTGGGGAAAATTTATGGTGCAAAACAGTTGCACATAAAAGTTGTTTATATATACACTTATATATAGCCTCAAAACAAAAGTCATTTATAGAATAGACAGCAAATATTTGTGAATTGTAAACAGTGAAATTCACCAGAATACTTAGATCTTATCTCCAGTTTTAAGGGCTTCCGTATTTTTCAGTAACTATAGTAAAATAAAACAAAATTACCACTGGTACATATTCATTGTTGCTACTTTACTAATTGCATCTATGTCCTCTTTGAACAAAACAATTCTATTCATGCCAACAATAGTGGCTATTGAGCACTTATTGTGGATGGGAGGGAATGCATTTGTGCTTTAAGTAGTGTTAAACCAGTGGGCAATATAAGAAGGAGACTGGGACAATGAATTCTATCACCTGCTTAAAGAGAAAACTGAGACAAAAGACCAAGCAAAATCCCTCAAGATCCTCCACTTTTTTGGTTTGAGTCTTCCTGGGTGCCATGATAGTCAGTTCTCAGGGATTCTGGTCCTGTGCTTAGGAATGACTCCTAGGAAAGCTTTGTGTATCATTTGCAGTGTTGGGGGTTGAAGCAGGGTCAGTTGTTTAAAAGGCAGGTATTTCAACTACTAACCTGTCTCTCAGGCCCTAAAATCATCCTCGTTTTTGACTGAACCCAGATTTGAATTCTGTTTGGAATACATAGTTTGCACATCCAGTCCCAGAGAAACGGGTGAAAATTTGGCAGTGAAATCACAATGAAGGAAGTGAAAAAAAAATGGATGGAGGAATTTTCCAATGATGTTTATTCTACCTGGGGAAGGGAAAACTAAAATTTCATATTTTAAATCTTTGGGCCAAATGGCAGGTATTTACAACATAATTGCATAAACACATGAAATTGTAGTTCATTAGATTCTATTAGAATTTCCATTCTTATTACATAGCAAACCTGGTACTTTACCATACTAATTTTAGAAGAGACCGAATAGATAATTGGTTCAGTTTTTGAGTCTTGTTTGATCTTTCAGAATACTGGCTAGCAAAAATAATAATAAAATAGTCACGTCCTATAGGCTTGATGTAAACATCTTAGGGGTTTTGCACTCTTACAGGGGAATCTTCTTTCTTGGAAGTGTATAGATCTCGGGCAGGAGAGAAAATCCAGTGGATGGTAATTGCCTTGCACATCTCCAACCTGGGTTTAATTCTGCAGCACCCTATATGGTTCCTAAGACTCAGAGCCCGAGTGCAAAGCCAGCAGTTATCACTGAGCACACTTGGTGTTGTCCCCCTCCATCCCCAAACAAATGAGAGAGAGAGAGAGAGACAGACAGACAGATAGACAGACAGACAGACAGACAGACAGACAGACAGACAGACAGTCTGACAGACAGAGACAGAGACAGAGACAGAGGAAAGAAAGAAGGAAATTGCTTATTATAGAGACAGGCTGGAAGACAAATGGTGGGAAGGAAACATGAAATTGGTGGTGGGAAGTGTACATTGGTGAAAAAATGGGTGTTGGAACATTGTATGATTAAATCATTAACAGCTATGTAACCCTGTATCTCACAGTGATTCAATTTAAAAGGAAGAAAACATAATTTCAAATTTAAAAATGAAAGAAAAGAAATCCACAAATCTTGTCCTCTTAGTGCTTACACATTCTACGTTCTTTTAAAGACTTTTCCTGACATTTTACTATCTTAACACATAAAACTCTCTATCCTGACTTGCTACTTTATGTTTTCTTAGGTATCACAATAATGTACTGTGATTTATTTAGCATAATAGCATTTGAATATCGGTCTCTTGGGGCCTGAGATTTTGTCACCTCATTTTCTTATTGCTAGTTGCAGGGCCTAAAATAGTACCTGCTACCAATATTTACTGAACTAATTAATAGGGATAAATGATTTGGAAGGAAAAGAATGATAAAAATAGTATTTGTAACAATTTAAAGACCAATGATCATCTCCAGTAATCTTCTCGGAAAGCGATAAGTTTTCTATGAGGCCAGTTAAAAGGAAAAAGTCATTAAATTTTTTCTGCTGAAAGAGATGATGAAATAGTTAAAGCATTTATTTTCTAAATGTGACATGCTCTAAGAGCTACACATCACTTCAGCTCATGTTTACACATTATGATACTATAACTGCTTAAAATGTAGGGATTTTTAATTGAATTTTATAGCTGGTCTACATTGTTGATAGTAATTTTTATGTTATAGCTTATGAGTTTAGTCATAGAAGGATACAGAGAAATTTCCATTGATGTAATAAAATATCTATAAAAGCAAAATGGTGTTTCCTTAGTAGGTAGTTATATTATATATCTCTAAATATCTGAGAATTCAGTTATCAAAAAATGCATTGAGAAATGAATATTTGGTAAATTGAATAACTGTCTTTAAATTAGTAAGAACCAATAATATATTCCTAGCTATTTTCTATAAACTACTGATTAGCTTGCTTTAAACTACCACAGCAATTAATTTAAAGGCAAGAGCCTAAGATTTTCTTCAAATTTATTAGCAGTGTCACTCTCATCCCATTGTTTGTTGATTTACTTGAGCAGGCACCAGTAATGTCTCTATTACATGCAGGCCTGAAATTTTAGCAAACTCTCCTTACTCATCTTTCCCAAAGATTGGAGGCTCTGTCAGGTCAGGGCAATGAGAAGTATCAATACCATTTTTGGCATATCGAATTCACCATGGGTAGCTTGCCAGGCTCTGCCATGTGGGCAGGATGCTCTCAGTAGCTTGCCGGGCTCTCCGAGAGGTATGTATATATCTGTTACTGTATTTGGGATATGAATATGCCATGGTAGCTTGTCAGGTTCCCCAAAAGGGAGACTGAAGCTATTAGATGTCACACGGCCACATTGTGCTTCTGGGAACTTGGTTTTATAGTCTCTGGGATGTTGGCCATTGATAGGATTACATGATGCCGGGGGCAGTCTCTGAGTGTGACTGCCTACCTACTGGAAAATGGGGGACCTGGGTGGAAGAGGCCCAGTTCCTATTTGAGCAGCCATTGTGATCTCTGCCCCGGGTCCCGCACACCTGGGTTCCTCTGCCAGCTCCCAGATGCATGAGGCTTGTCTGGACGTGTGGAGAGTGGCCCTGAGCATGGCCGTGACTGGGTTCCAGAGGTCTTCAACTGTCAAGGCTCAGCTCAGGGCAGGGAGGGAAACGCAAACATCCCCTCTGAAGGGTCCCGGTGAAGACCGTATATATAATCAATATAATTATTTATACATTATTTTAAAATATATTGAATATGTATGTTTTATCTGTTAATTTTGTTTCCTGTAACAAGATTATGAAAAACTATACTTATATTCATACATATTTTAGTCAAAAATGCTTCAATTTGTTAAGGAAAGTTAAAATGAGATCTTCCTCTTAAGTTTTAAAGTATGAAATACAACATTTTTAATAATAGTTTTATTGTTGTACTGAAGATTCCTTAGTTCATTTTCATTTTTCTTGACTGAACTTTTTTACCTATTGATCATAAATCCTTATTTCCACCTCACCTTTTTAAGTGCTATTAGGTAGTCAGGGAAATGTGTATAAGTCAAATTTATGTTATTATTTTTTATTCACTATTCAAGTTTTTTAACAGTAGGTATATTATCAAGTCATATTATAGTGAGTTGTTAAAATATGAAATATTCATTTTTCTTATGAACATTTTAAATTGTATGTTTAAAATGCATATGCGTTAATCAGATTTAACCATTTCTTTATACTAATAGTTATTCAAGGTCATTATTATCTTTCTGCATTATTGGAAACTGTAGTGAAAATAGAATTTTCCAAGACATAATCTTTTCAGTTGAAGATTATAAATTCTCTTAACTAAAAGCATAATCTAGCTATATTTGCTATATATTTTCTTATCTGCATTGTTGAATTTTTAAAAGAGATAACATTCATTTGACATTTTGAAGTCTAAAAATTAAAATTCTTGCTTGCTTTAAATACATCTGGGAACCTAGGAAAGAAGTTTTGATAGAAATAAAAATGCCACTGGGGATAATATCGATTACTGGGAATGTGTGGCTTTCATTTACCAACTAAAGCATATTAGCCAAATCATCTAGGAAATGGATTGGTATCTCACTTTTTTTTTCAATCACTGATGAAAGAAATACGCAGCTTAGATCAATTGTTTATAAAAGCTTTCAGAGTTTTAAATATTAAAAAATAAAAGCAGGCTAGTTTTACAGAACTTAGACGATTGGAAACAGTATTTTCTGAATGCAATAGTTTATCAGACATACATGACACATAGACATAAGCATTGGTCTTAACATTTGCACCATCTTCAAGAAATGCATCTCTTTCCCCTTCTTTGTTCATTTAAAAAATTAAAAAAATAAAAATAGGACCTGTGGGGATGGCTCACATGGTACTTAATGTTCAAGGCCCTGAGGTCTTTCCTGACCCACTGAGTTCCCAGCACAGAAACTTCAGACCTATGTCCCCTAGCAGAGCTCTGCAAGCTGCATGTAGCCTTTACCTAGAAGAGCAAAACGAACAACAACAAAATAACAAACAATCCCTCCCTCCAACTTTTCATTGTATTATCTTAATTATCAGGTTTAGTCATTGTGTGAGGTTTAGAAACTGTTAACTTTTCGATGGTAGCATACAATTGCATATCACTATTGCATGCTGCCTTTGTTTCCAAAAATCTGAACTCTGAGTGCACTCTTTAGAAATTCTGTTTGTTTGTTTGAGCATCACACCTGTCCCAGGGTTTATTTCTGGCTCTGTGATGATGGATTATTCCTAGAGGTGCTAGAAGACTCTTTGAGGTGCTGAAATGGAGCCTACATCAGCTCCACACAAGGCAAGCACCTTGTTGGATTGAAAAAAAGTCTCCCTGTCCTGCTTGTCAGAATTTTATTTGTTGATTAAATCTGCTGGTGTATAAGTCTAACATCCTTCCTGGGCAAGACTAGGTCACACAGAGAGAAATTAGGGAAATATATTTAAGTATATTAAAGAGTCTTTTCCAGTGAAAATTTTTTATTTTCCTATTGAAAATGAGATAGTCCAGTTCTAATTGTGTTTTTAAATTTTTTCAGCTTCAAATGATATGTCCTTATATTCAATGTTTATAGTTCTGTAAAACTTACACATTTTTGGAACTCAATTCTTCTCAAGTCTAATATTTCTTAAGGATGGCCATAATTACCTTTGTACAATTTTATAACTTCAAATTGACATGGAAAATTTGCCCCTATATTTAGGCACTTCTTGTTCCTTCTCTTTCTCTTTTTTTTACATAATTATATAACAGTTATTTTGTATTTGGTCTTTTTCTAGTCTGTGTAATAACTTGATACTTTTCCTGGTTGCTTGTCTTATTTTCCACCAGAGATTGGGGCTTATACAGCATCTTTAACATCCTGACCTATCTCATTTATATCTAACCTCAACATCAGTGATCCTAACCTTGTCTTTATTACTTAATACTAGTAATTTATCTTGCTCTTCATCACCTGATTCTATATGTTGTATAGTTCTTATACATCATTTTACTTTAATCTACAGACATTCCAGACTCCCAAATAAATATCTGAAGTTTATCTCAAAGTCTATATATTTACAGATACTTCTAATTTTTACCAACTTCAATACTTTTTCAGCCTCCTAAAAAGTCTTTTGTGTTACCTTTTATAAAATGTCAGTAGTTTTGAGGGACGAAGGTAACATAAGAGAAGTGCTTACTTTCCATGTGGCATTCCCAGTTTCATCTCCAGCATCGCATATGTTCCCCTAAAAACCACCATAACTTACTTTTTTTTTTCCTCTTGTGGTTAAAGAAAAAAACACCTGTGGTTACTCCTGGCTCTATACTCAGGAATTACTCCTGGCGGTGCTCAGGGGACCAGATGGGATGCTGGGAATTGAACCTGGGTCGGCCGAGTGCAAGGCAAATGCCTACTCGCTTGGCTATCAGTCTAGCCCTATAACCTAGTTGTTATCACAGAGCACAGTAGTAGCTCCTGAATGTTCTTGGGGATAGCCTTGGAGATCTAAAATTAAAAAGGAGCATTGTTGTCAGGAAATGAGAAGCTTTTTTTTTAAATTAAACATCACTGTACATTTTGCAGTCTTACCTGAAACCGCATTAGGATAATGTGACGTACTAAATTACTACATAATTCAAGTGTCCTTAAATATTGTAAAATATAGATCGATTTTTGAAGTGTGGTCCCCAAATCCATTGTAAGGTTACCCTAAAAACACTTTTAAGCATCAAAAACACCAACATGTTTCATATGTACTAAAGTACTAGTACTAAAACAGCAGTTACTTTTAAAATAAATTCATGCTCTTAGAATTATATGCTTGGAGTTTTTAAGAGGTTGCATGATTTGTAAGGTCAGAGCCTACTTGTGTGCAGAAACAGATATAAAAATCTTAATAACTTTTCTTAAATTAGATATTACAGATTGGAAAATGTATTTATCTGGAAAATATATATCTTTCTACTTTAAATATTTTATAGTCTGAGGTGCAGTAAATGTAGTTATTGTTAATTAAATATTTGATTATTTTAGTTTTATTTTTTGACATGGTACATTGTGACAGATTTAACACACACATGTAAAGGGATGCTGAAATCAAAATATATGAGAACTGACATTGGCTATGTATAATAAACAAAACCACTCACTTTTAGAATCTATTTTATGAAAACTTATATTATATTGTATTTTACTCTAGGATTTTCTAAGAATGGCTGTAAGTGATAATGGGACAGATTGATGTAGCTTCATATAAGAAACTTGGAAATTTTTAAAGTCATAATGCAAAAGTAAGGTTTCAAGAAGGTTGATAGAAAAAAGGTCACTGTCACTGTCATCCCATTGTTTTTCAATTTGCTCAAGAGGGCACCAGTAACGTCTCCATTGTGAGACTTGCTGTTACTGTTTTGGCATATCAAATACGCCACGGGGAGCTTGCCAGGTTCTGCTGTGTGGGTGGGATACTCTTGGTAGCTTGCCAGGCTCTCTGAGAGGGATGGAGGAATCGAACCCGGGTCAGCCCTGTGCAAGGCAAATGCCCTACCCGCTGTGCTATTGCTCCAGCCCAGAAAAAAGATACAAAAAGTTATTTTAAAAATCTATTGATCTTCAAATAATAATTAAATAATCATCTTTTATATGGTCTTCGGGATAAAACATAAACCATGTATCATATCTTTGCTATTTTTCTCTGAGTCTTACTCTTTGAATTAACATCTCAGGAGAACACTCTCTCTATAGGATGGTGTAGCTCAAGATCATTTCCCAGTGAATATGAGCACAAAGTAAAATCAAGTTTCTAACAATTGCTAATCTGCCTTTCCATTTGTCATTTTTGCTGGAGTAGAGTAACATATATCTTACAATCACTGTTGTAGTTTTTCTGTAAGTTGGGCATTTTTCTACATCTGAAGAAAGGACACTGAAAAAAAAAAGGAAACCTTTTGGAAAAAAGTGACTACAGAAAATCTTATATTATATTAGCCTTAATTTTTTTCTATGTAGAAAATGACAACTAATTTCCAAGCCTATAGGGCCATCTGAGGCAGCCTTATTTTTTGTTTCATTAATTCTGCTTAGATGAAACAGAAATTCCATGTAATAAGCACACATTATTCATAGACCACAAATGCACAATTCTCTTCTTCATTAAGATATCTATTCCTTGAAATTATTTTTAAACAGCATTACTGTGGCTTTTATGCTAAAATATAAAAAAAACTGTTTTCTTTGTATCTTCAAGATCAGAGATTTTGACATTTATTGATATATAAGATTATGTGTATGTGTGTTTATAACAGGTTTCTTTTTTTTATGATATGAGAGGTTTATACTTTACACCATACTGTGTGACTTATGAACCCAAGAATACTTTATGTTTTTTAATCTGAAGAACAGCCATAATGTGTTCTATATCAATTTGCACCTCTTTAGATTTCCACAGAGGACATTTCTAGAATTTATGTGTAGCATAAACACTTCTTTTAGTTAATTGTAGAAGTTTAACTCTGACTATATTTACAGCCCCGTAGGTATAGTTGAAAATTTACATATTAAACAGAGTTGCTCTCTGGCATGGTTTAAGAAAATGATCTGTGTTCTTAATTACACCTTTAGCATAAATGTGTGAATGTCATTTACTGTAATGAAAACAGGAAATGATGATGAAGATAATGATAATGATAATATAAAACATTAATTATATGTTAGATGATTTTGCTTTTTCAGTATTTTACTATTTTTAATAAGCCCATGGGCTGAAGTTTATTTTAATATAATGAAAATTATACTGCTATATTTAGCTTAATAGTGGTTTTATATAATTTTTAGGTGAATCAAAATTTAGTATCAATGAATTCAGAGCTAAATTTTCAAACTAAACTAATTTTATGATAAATAAATGATAAAAACTAAACTAATGGTAAATATGTTACCATTTTTGCTCCTTCTTATAGTGACTGACTTTATTATTAGAGTCAAAAACACTGACTTATAGAGAACCAAATGAGTATATAATATGACATAGTGAGATGAGTGTTTTGTTTGTTCCCTATGTAGATATGTATTTTTTTATTTTAAGAAGCTATCAGAAGCTAAAAACTATTTTTGAGAATTAAAGCTATAAAATGATATTTTAAAATAGTTCCTATTAATATTTGTCCTTTTCCTTAAGCAGTTTTGGAGCTACTTAAAGCATAGTACAAAATTAGAGTTGACAATTGCAAATATAAACCAACCAACACAGTAATAAAATCAATACTTACATTTCCCTTGAGGCCACTATTTACTGTTTGCTGCACCATTTCCTTAATGGAATGGCAGTTATGTTTGCAGAAACCTTGTAACTACCATTTTTATGTTTTAACTAAAAGCAGCTTTCTTGAAGAAGTATTATAAAGAAATTCTTGAGCTACTGTAAAAATTGTCATAACCATTTCATAGTTAATATGAATGTGGAGAAAACAACGTTCCTTCTTAATTTTTTTCCCTGTTAGATGCTATAGCTTTTCCCATAGGGTGTTATTTTTTCAAATAATAGCAATATATTTTTATATGTTCATTATGATGAATATTGACTTAATATTTAAACATCTCACTAAACTTAAAATAACTTGTCCAGCCTATATGAGCACATATCATTACAAAAGCACATTTTATCCTGGGTTGATTCTGACAGTGTTCTCAGAGAGCATAAAAGAAACGAGGGGAGTAAGGAAAATTAGCTTATTTTACACCCAGACATTAAAATTTCTTTCAAGATATATTTGATAAAATGATTTTCTATTTTCTTTCAGTTGGTTTTGTATTTCAAATACAATTACACTATAATTTCAATTTCTTATATTCCACTATGAAGAAAGTACTTCTGAATTTAAATAAACTTAGTCCCATATCTATTTCTTTTTTACTGCACTTTCCATTGCATTTGGAATGCTCTCATATTAATACAAAGTACATAATGTTAATTCTTTACAGATATTTACAGCTTGCTAGGATTTCATCAAATTTGAAATCTAATTTATTTCCACATTGGCTTCTGGTTTTGTCTGACAGTAAAAAAATAAGAGTCATTCAAAATAAAGGAGCACTCGACATCCCAGGAGTACCTGTTTGTGGTCAAATTTTCTTTCTTTTTTTTTAATAGTAATTGTACAGTCAAAGAGAAATTGCATGAACAGAATTCTTGGCCCTTTTTTCGAGAACATCTTTTGAAACAGGATATTGAAAATAAAGTATACTGGCCAACTCAGGTCTTTTTACATGATGATGCCAGCAACTATGTTGTGTGATAAAGTGTCAATATTTTCATGACAAAGAACAATTCATACCCACATCTTTAATAAGTGAATGAGAAAAAAAATGTCTTTACTAGATTCATAAATTCCCATCAAAACCTTTGTATCATCTTTCGAACTGTAAATATTGAGAGTAAGATCAAAATGAAAGTGGTGTTGCATCAGAATTAATCGCTGAAGTTATTACTTAGGGTGTCACATGCATTCCTCATCCAGGCTTTCACACAAAGCTTTGAAGAGCCCTACAGAACCAACCAAATATAATTGATACAGAATCACTGCTATACAACAGCCGCAGTAACAAGGTGCTGCAGCTTTTACTTTAATCTATCTTTCTTTCTGAGAGTTTATTATGTTTTTGAATTTATTCTTTTGTAGATCTGTGAGCTATCTTTTTTATGGAAATTAATCTTTTTAGAAGATTTGTGTCTCTTTTTCAAACACTAATACATTCATTCAAGTATCCTATTATTCAAATCCAGCTGGCTTTTATCTGGTGATATTTACTTCAAAAAGCCAAGTTAAATGGTATCATAGATTAATTCTCAGGGCACAGAGAAGCTCTTTTTAGAGAAAAACATGATTTGGTAATTACTTGAAATATCATAATAAAAATCACAGAAAATGTCAAAAATGTATTGTATAATCTGTCATAATAGGGAACTTCAAAAAGTTGTTTCATTGAAAATGTGCTATTCTGAGTCCATCGTAAGTTTTCATTTCATTCTAACATGATATAACTTGAAGTTTGCTTTAGGTTCTATTAAACTCTATTATGAATTTTAGGTTTACGCTGTTTGTTCACACAAAGCAGTGAAACTTCAAAAGGGACATTATCCACAGCTATCTCTTACATAAATCAAACTGGAAATAAGACACATTTTACAATTCAATTTAAGATCCCACTGAGACAATAATGTTGCAAGCTGTGCATTTTGCAATGTAATATAGTAATGTCTAGTTTGCATTTTTGAAAAACCAAATTAATCACACTTTATTGAATACGGTGGAGCAAACCTAAAATTCATCTATTATTAAAAACTTGTGCAACAAACACAAACTATATTTTATACATAAAGGACAAACTCATTTATTCATTAGGATAAAACACTTGGAGTTTGCATTTTGTAACTATGAAAGAAATGACATTTGCTATGGGGGCTGTTTTGAATTTTTAAAAGCACGCTATGCATACTAAGCTGCTTGAAAATTATTTTAGCATGGTGAATTGTACCAGGCTTTGAAGAATTCAGATAAATCAAGAATTAAACTTGAAAATTTGGGGGTTACAATGCAAAACTATGCAAAATAACACGTTGAAATGCATGTTATATATTATTGACATCATATATAAATAAAATACTGTCTTATTTTACATAAGCTTTCAACTTATAATAAAGTAATAATTTTATATTAATAAAAGTAACACCATATTTTTAAAATTCAAAGCACATGTTCTATGATTTTATCTGAATATGAAAAATAAATACTTGCTATATGTATATATTTAGATATATAATTCTAATGGGATACTATACTATTAAAAATTAAAACTGCATAACATCATTTGGAAATTATATACATGATTTGCTGTATGTGTTCTTATTATTAGTGGTTAGTCTTGGGGAATTCTTCTGAATATGAGAACTTGAGTAGAGAAGAAAATGAAAAAATAGCAAGAAAAGTAGTTAAGATTGGAATGCTTATTTTACTGGTAGATATTTTTCAATGTCAGAATTTTAGAAATATTTTTAGTCTGCTGATAGATACAGTATTCTGTGTTATAATAGGTTTTTCAGTTTGCATACAAAACAGTAATATGTAATCTACCAAATAGAATATTAAACCCATTTGTAGATTTCTCAATATTCAAAAAAATATTAAAGTCAATCTTGCCAAATATCACAACCTTGTTATTCAAGCCCAAATGTGTTTGGAATAGTTCACTTTTACCTTTTCCTATTGTATCACTCAGGTAGAGTCTATTGCATCACTGAGCTCTGCATTTAATGAACATTCTTTTCATTTCTGATGAGGATTCCACATTGATGACTCATAATCATTGTAAGCTGTTGCCCTCTATCAAGCAAGAGTAAATTATAACTCTTTATGTGAAGACTTAAACCAATATACATCTAGCTTTCTTTTTACACAGAAGACACTTTGGTTCTTATGTAAAATAAACTAATTAAGAAGTCAGCAGATTCAGATAGAGCATAGGTATAATACCCTGTGTGTCCTCTCCCAACATAACTATTTTGTCATGTCTGAGTCTGGAAAGCAATTTGTTCCTCAGTCACTATCTTAGAAAACTCTAGTGATAAAGAACACAAGACCCCCCTCCTTTGCTTTATCAATTTTCTATGGCATGAAATATGAGAATCAGGATTCCTGCATTGGTCATATCAATGTCAATGCGGTAGATGACAGAATTTGGGATGATTATTCCCCATGATGAGTTCCTTCTCTTCCTCTGACTATCTGATACATCACTTTAATCATATCTCTCCCCTGCCTAAGATGATGACCAAACTCATCATCCTGACATCTAAGAACTTTCATAATCTGCTCCTAGATCACCTAATTCTTTCTGACTTCAGAGACTTCCTAATATGTACTTTCTCCCCCAGTCAATCAAACTACCTAGCTGTCACCCTGATCTACCATTTGTGTTTGTCTTTGCCTCATTGCAGAGTTCAGACCCTTGTCTCATTTGGGTATACTCTGTGAAATGGAAAGTATTTAGAACCAAGGGTCAGGTAAATAAAGGTGCTCCGAGTACAGCACTTAATCGAAATAATTATATAAACATGTCAAATGCTATGGCACTTAATTTTTTCATTGTTTTATACCCACTACTATCCAAGTAGATTATAAAATATATGTATTTTTTCCTGACTTGTTCACTACTATCAGTATTTATGACATTGCTTGGCACATAAGGTGTTTCATATACATTAAAAATGGATAATATATTTCTGCATTTTGTACTGAAAGATTCTAAAACTAATATGCATATTAATATACAAATTAACCATAAGGTTTGTAGTATAATTTAAAAAATAATCTGTTGAGAGATACACTGTAGCATACTAAGCACCTGGTTGCTTTATGCAATTACATACCAATATCTAAAATAATGTAATATTTGATATTAAGATGACTGAATAAGTCTTAAGAGTCTTAGGTTTCATTTTTATCTCTTTAACTATACAGTATTATTTAGCTTTTAGATAAACAAGAGAATAACTTCATCATAGATGGAATTAATTGGGACATGTTAATTTTAGTATATGCATACAGTAATGTAGTTTTCAAATTCTGTTTTATAACCATCAGATATTTCATATTGTAAAATTAAATATTTTGCTATTAAACAATACCTTAGCACATTAATGGAATTTATAAAATATAGCAATATAAAAATATATGAAAGCATCCCCTAAAATGTCTGTACACTAACCTTTAAACAATTCTTAATGGACATATTTGTATCTCTTACAATACTATGATTCATTGTGAAAATAGTTTGAATACAGTATTTCAAAATGTGCTCCAAATCTTCAATTTTCTTAAGAGAAGCCATATTCTACAGAAGTCAAAAAAATTATCCAAAAGAAAACACAGGTTTTGTAGAGATAATTTTAATTAATGAAAATTCTTGACATTTGAACTTTGTTTTAAAAATATATTGTTCACTTGCATATTAGTCTAGGTTATCTGAATGAGAGCATCTATTTACATTTGACAATGGTCCTATCTTTTCTTGTTAATGAGAGACTGTGAGGAGGAACAGACAGAAAGCAGAGATGTGCATGTAATTAAGAATCCCTACCTGTTCAGCAATCATTATCTATTTTTGGAGAAAATATATGTATTTTTGTCATTGATGCTTCAGGAATAGTACAGCGGTTGGGCGTTCGCCTTTCACGTGGCCAACCCGAGTTTAATTCCTCTGCCCCTCTCGGAGAGCCCGGCAAGCTACCGAGAGTATGGAGCCCTCGCGGCAGAGCCTGGGAAGCTACCCGTGCGTATTGGATATTGGGTATGCCAAAAACAGTAACAATAAGTCCCTCAATGAGAGACCTTACTGGTGCCCACTTGAACAAATCGATGAGCAACGGGATGACATAGACATAGACACAGACTTCAGGAAATGTTGGAGAAAGAATAATGAAATATACCTTATTTATCTAATATTAATATCTTGATTTTTTTATGAACATGTGTTTAGCACTCAGTCACTCTGAGATAGTTACTTGATTATATTCTCCATTATTTCTTCACTGGTCTCATTGTGGGTATAAGAATCAAACTATATAGTTTTAAAATAAACTAAGACAGATATTTAGATGTCACTTTATACTGAACTAAGGTGTTGCTGTTGTCAGAAATCAGTAATCTTTGGTAACATCTTTCTAATCATTTTCTTATTCTAATTCACATTATTTTGCAACTCAAAAGCTGCATTATTGTTCTTGATTAAAAATGAATGCTTATATTTAATTCAAAATTGAAGTTAAAATTAAGGAACAAAATTATCCGAATTTCTGATAATCTAAGTATATTTTTCATCTTAGAGTTCATTTGACCTAGAAAATCTCCTCCCTCTCTCTGACCATGAAATACTAATGAAAAGCTCTTAAAATATTATGTCTTCACTACATATAATGAAAATGATGAAAAGAATGATTTGGCTTCATATAAGCAGTAGCTTTCAACAGGCCTGCCATTTGCATGTAATCTACCACTATAATGTAATATTTTCAATGGTCATTTAGATGGGTTTAATTATTTTTAATATGCAGTTTCTTTATTTTAAGCGCTTTGCTCTATAATGTTCTTTAGGAGGACCTTTTATATACTGTATAAGCAACATCTCTTTTTTCTTTTTTCTTAATTGAAATACCATGATATACAGTTACAAAGCTTTCATGTTTGAATTTTAGTCATACAATCTTATGTAGAACTAATGACACCTTCTTAAAGTATATTTAGTTGTACCTTTTTTGCTTTGCCCAGTAATGATACCTATTTTCACAGCACTTAGGATTGTTATTATAACTTTAAAACTAATAATAATGTTTCAAATTTGGGTAGAAGTTCTTTGAAGCATGTTTTTGATTTATTAAAAAATAATATTTTTAATCCAGAAAAATAAAAAAGCAATTATTATAAATACATTGACATACCTTTGTGCTAAGAATTTATTGAAGACATCATGTACTAATATTGGCTTATTCCTTTCTAATTCCTTGCTCTTAAAATCATCATCATCTTTTTAAAAATAATTGTCATGTTTATATGGGGTAAGTTATATGGTTTATAGTACAGGTAGACATGTTGTGAATGTATCTTTATAAGGTTTAAAACTTAAGTCATCATGGCTTAATCTCCTACCTACAAACCAATGGCATCAACATTTTCAAATGTTTCTCTCTGAGCATCATACAAAGAAAGTTGTTTTAAATTTACTTTCAATATCTCTAACAGCCTGCTGTCAAATTCATTTTATTTCTTCCCCAAACATCTCATATTCAACAAGTACAAAATTGGGTGGACTTTTATTCATCATTAACCCTGACCTTTCTCATAATGTTGGTTAAAATCTTGAAGTGTGGATTCTAATTTAAGGACCTAAGTCCCAAAGTTCTGTGTTTAATTAAACTAGTCTTTATAACACTAATGTGGATTTACTTCAGATCATTCATAAATTCACTAAGATTGTTTATATAAAAGCTTACCATAATTCCTGACAGTTGAAAGTAGAAGAAACATATTAGAAATCCTGCCATCATTATTGTTTAACAATACTATCAAACACCAGTGATTAATCAAGTTATTCCCGTCATTTGCCATATTGTACTTATAGTTTTCATTAACATTAAAATAATTCTCAGGTTTCATGATTACAAAAATTATTGTCATCATCTTTATTTCTAAAATATCAAACATATTCCCATATTTATCTTCTCTATTTTTAATTCCATTTAAAGAATAAAATCTGTATTTGTGTGATATGTGAATAACTCTCTCCCACAGTTTAAGCTTCTCAAAGATAAAGGGTATGTATTTTATTATTTTTGAATATCACACAGAAGTTTGCCACATGTGAATACAGAAATTGTTGTAGGATTGTAGCTCTTCAGTAAGAATGGACTGATGATGTGTCTTATTTTGTTAAATGCTAGTGATAATACAAGGAAAAGAGAGACAGTTCTGGCAATGCAGAGCTTACCTTAATGCAAAAAGGGTTGTGATTTTTCCCCCCTGAATACAAATGGAAACAATTGATATACTCTATGTAGGAAAATTATAGTGTAAGAATTGTACTTAAAAGTAATGATGGGTCTTGAATCTGAGTATAGCAGCAGCTAAAGAAGCAGATTGAAGATAGATTACACAGATAAAATCAAGAGGGCATGAAAAGAAACTGAATATTGGTGGCACATAGTGAGGAAAAAGAGATGTTAAGGATGATTCCTGGGGCCAAAAAGTAGCTTAGTGTGCTGCAGTGCAAGCTTTTCATGCAGGTGTCCTGGGCTCTGTCCTCTGTGTTGAAAGGTCTACTGCACATTAAACCAGGTGTGCCCAACTAGTTTTTTGTTTTGTTTTGTTTATTTATATAAGTAGCTGGTAGTGTTGTTCTTTGACACTAACAAGATCTTCTGAGAAGATAATTCAATACCTATATTCATACATATAAGAAGTATGCAGATGTTTCCTATGAGTATATTACCCTCATTATGAGTGTTTTATGATTTTCAGTGGTAATTTTTGGTTCAAGTGGAGATTTTTCATGTCTACATGAACCAAATTCTATGGCATAATAGTGGAAATTAAAACTTATTCATATGAGCATGAACAAATATTAACAGATATTAAATATGAATATAAACTGCTAATGTTATGTATCTCAACTTTGATTACTAACAATACTGAAAGTGTTTTAATGGAAACTTTTATTTTATGTAATTGTAAACCTAATGGGAAAATTCAGTATCCTTAGAGAGGAGGGTTTCTAGTTCATTTATTTGCCTAATGGAAAAATAATTTGATGAGTTAAAGTGGGAAAAGGTAGAAATTCATTGACATTGGCAATGAGAAAGGTTAATAGATGCAGTTAAGAACAGGAAATGAGACCAGAGAGATAGTACAGCAGGTAAGGCACTTGCCTTGCAAGCAGCCTACCCAGGGTTAATTTATGGCATCCCACAAGGTTCCCCAAGCAACACCAGGAGTGATTCCGAGTGCAGAGCCAGGAGTAAACCCTGAGCATCACCTGTGTTGCCCCTCAGAATGAAATAAACAAACAGGAGCCGATGCTCATGTGATAGAGAATGGTCCTTGGATTTGAGTTCCTTGGTTCGATCCCCACATCAACCTAGTGGCCCCTAAGCTTCAAAACCCTCAGCAACACTGCTCAGAACCCCATAAGTAGAGTACCCAGACCCTATGGCTTCATCTAGTAAAATCATCAATACAATAAAAAAGAAGGATGCAGTTAACATCAAAATGATCCCAAATTGTCTGTTTTGAAGAATTGTATAAATGTATTAGATTAGAAAGCTTAAATATGTTGCAAGTGCTATTATTTCTTTGCTGTCTGTTACCCATAATAAAATTCTACTTTAGCCCAGGAAATTAACCAGTATAGCCACTTACTAAAAATGTTTGGCTCTTGCTTTCACTAATTTTGCAATGCATATGAACAATACACCAAAGAATGTAGTCAATAAAGCTATCTACTATTTCTTCCTTTTTTTTTAAATTACTCAGTCTGGATTTGTGTTTGTTTGTTTTGTTTGGGGGGATATGTTTTACCTGTTTAACACTTAGAACATGGTGCTAATGAGTCCAAAGAAAACAACAGCATCAAAAAGAAAAGTGTTGTCTGATATAATTATCTGTCTTCTCCTCACATAGCATTCAATCTTTTATCTTAATAGTAATGATCTTTAAATTTCCTTTTATTTTCAGTTGCATCAAAACTTTCTGGAATTTTTTAAGGAATAGGGAGATCAAATATAGTATTCTTTAAATGACAATTTATTCTAACAATTTTCTGACTTCAAAATTAGCTATTGTCTATCTTAACTTTTCCCCAAGATTCCTCAAAATGTCTCTGAATAATTAATACTAGTAATGCACACTTTTCGTTACTTTTATTCACCGGAAACTTCATTCAAATTTTATAATTTTTTCTAATTCATTTTTGCTAAACAGTCATTCACTTGTTATGGTAAAAAATAATGAAACAAATATTTTTAAATAAACAATTTTATTTTCAATATTTAGCCAATCTGTAAATCATGTTAATTTATGCTGTTTTCAACAATATTCTGAAATTTGTAGGGCAATATAAATATGCAATTATGTTAATAATTTTTAAAACTATAGTTTTGATAAGTTCAAGAACACTGATAACAACAAAATATTATTTTCACTTTTACATATTGAAAAAAATATACAAAACTATCTACATTTAAAGAAAACATTCCAGGTAATGTGAAACACTGCATAGGTACAGCTTTAAATTCCATTTTTTTCAATGCTCAGACACAGAGAAAAGGTTTAGATAGATAATTAAGCATATACGCTAGGAAAGTAACATATTTTCCTAAATGGCTCATATTTATTTACATAAGTATAGCAGAAATTTATTACTATTATTTTTCTCTATAAAAATTAATTGATGTCAGAATAAAATCTAAGCATGGTTATTTATATGACAGCTAACTATTTCTACTTTTCCCCAGCAGTTTCAAGTCAAGCATGATATATTAAAATATGAATTTTGCATTTTTGAAATGACCCACTCTCTCGGCTTGATTTTGTAATACCAATTAGAAGTTATTTGTGGTTTTCTCCTTGCTAAAATACTGTACTTAAACTAGCACATTCTTAATTGTGCCCCTAATTAATTGTATTCCTAAAAGATTGCTTCTTCCTCATTTTAAAATCAGGCAATTTGAAAATGTTGAAGGAAAAAACCAGAAGATTTCATTGTTTAAATATACTAAAGTAGACCAACTGAGCTCAGATTGTTACCTAGAAGATTTAAAGATTACATTGTAGTAACCCATGAAATGACCGTAACTCTTATTTCTGTATAATTCTAGTGTTAATATTAGCATCCTATAACTCCTATTCTTTTGTGAGGTTGAAATGAATCTCCCATTATATTCTAATGTATTCTTACCTACTTCTAAATGACCAACTAAACATCTGTAGCACCTGTGTCCAGTATTTGCTTTTACTTAGTAGTCTTGTCTCCATTGCTTAGATGGAATTGACATCCTTCTAAGTGGTCTCCAATGGTATGGAGTAAATGCCTGCTCTTGCCATCATTTTCATTGTAAACAAATCTTGACAATGTCAGGTTCCCGTCACAGTCTATCAGTGTCACTCACTAAGCAGTGGTGTGACCGTTAGTCCCTTTGAGATTTACCTCCTTTATCAGGGTCAGCCGGTGGGAAAAATCTGAACAAATAGTTACATGACACCTATGTACAAAGGATAACAATATGTATATGTACTTTTACTATTGTAATGCTTGGTAGAGTAAAAGGTATTTGTTACAGATCACTCATTTTTTGTTTATTTTACATGTTTTATATCTAATTCATTAAAAATATACCAGGTTCTTATTGTTGAGTTTATGTCTGGGACTCAATATAAATATAATTTGAGGGATAAAATATAATTGTTGCCACTCATCCAAATACTGAAATTTTTTCTATGGTTGATCTCTCCAAATAAATTGGCACACACTTGCAGATATATATAATAATTATAGGCATGCCTTATTCTGAAGTGGCTTGTTTTCAATCCCTATTCATGCTAATAGTGTAGAAAGGTGTTATAAATAATGCAAAAATCACTTAGAGCTGACTTGGTCACATATTGTATATTTTTCATTAGACTTATTTGAGAATTGTTTGCTCTATTTATTACCCAAATTAGATAACATCATGAGTATTTAATAAATGGTGATTGGTAGAGATGACTAGGAGCATTTTACAAGGTGAGAAAAGCCTGTGTAGAGTTTAAAACCTATATGGGAAACTCACATATGAATGATATTTACCTTTACACAAGGTACCAATAACCTGTGTTGCAAAAAAGATTTGACAATAATGAGTACACAGAAGGTTTCATCAGAAATTCATTTTAATACTTTATATTTTGTTAATGTGAAAAATAGTAATAAAATGTTTCTCTACTAAGAATAAAATGTATATATTTTTTAAAGAAATTACTATTTATTCCTTAATAATCTGTATTCAAGTAAGAGAAGAAATTCATTTAAATAAAAAACAAAGGTAAATAACTGTAAGTGGAACTCAAACTGAATCCAAAGTCATCTGGATATAAGTATTTTTCTCTAGCCCATATACTAATTAATTATATTTTAACATGAAATACACTATGGAAATATGTATTCCATGTTTTTATTGTATATTCAGTGAAACAGAATATATAGTATTTTTTAGTCTTTATATGAATTTTCCATGTCCAAATAACATTTATTCTATTTTCCGTATTCGAATTGCCCGCGATTAATATTTTGATTTTTGTTTTAACTGATATCACTGAAAAGTAAATGCATAATGACAAAATTTTCATATGCTTTTGTAAAGTTACCATCAAGAGAAAATGCTTAAATTTTTAGTTCTCACTGGATAATCTCTTGATGTTATATGATTAATTTTTTTACTTGTAATCTTTGCACATCTGACTAGAATATAGGTATAAATGCCAAGAAAGTCAAGATTAGAAAAATCAGGTATATAAGTTTAAGACTGTGAAGTGAAAATTTTTATCACAGTATAGGAACAAGCTGGAGAAGTTTCTTTTATGTGAGTCATTTCTGTATAAAGCTATAAACTTTTTTAAAGTCGAAAGCTGTCATGGCTTCTTGTAAAATCATAAAGATAATAAAGATATCCATTTTAATTGATTCTTTTCATTGTTTAATAAAATTGCTTTGTTTGATTGCTGAAGAATTTGAATTGAGTTTTCATTACCCACTTCTGAACAATTTACTCTAAGATCCAGACAATATTGAGCTAATGAGTTTGAATTTATATTAAACCTAACTGTCTTCATGAAGTAAATGGAAAAAAAATCATGGCAGTAACTAAGTATTCTTCATTAAAAACTATGTCTTTGAGATTTTACAATGGGGCTTTTAATGGAGCTAAAGCTTTTAAATTGGAGTTTTACCAACTTTGCTATTTCTAAGCATATTATATGAAAATATGGTTTCCTTTCCTTTTCCTTTTAAAAGAAACTAAAGATTATAGCTGGCAAAGATAGTACAGCTTCTCCAAGTGTTTAGCTTGCATATTCAATAGATTTAGTTACAAGATGAATTTAAGTCAAATTATTTTAATTTGGGGACATGTCTAAATTAAAATGATTTATAGCTCTTTCTAAGCATTATCCTATTAATGCATTTCTAGAGCTATTTGAATTTAAGAAGTGAATTCCAATATTGAAATACAAGCCTTTGTACTGTTTTGACTTTGGCACAGCACAGATATTGTCACGGTCATAAATTTATGTTTCTCTGAAAGTGAATACAGGTGATATATTTATTAACATTCATATTTCATTCACTGGTTTGATATTACGGTCTTTTAAAAAGTGATCTTTTGGATTGTGCCTACTATGAGTACTAAGTTGGGCATTTAATGAATCCACGGTTCTTTTTTCGCTGTGAAAGTAAATAGGGAGTTTAACTTGAAAGTGTTGACTAGATTCTGACTTAATACAGGGTAACTTTGCATTTTGTAATTATCAGTGTGCTTCAGTTCCAAAAAGTAATTAATTCTCCAGGTAGAGAAAAAGCCCATTTTATACTAAATTGGTTAGTCAACTAGGATTAGACTCCACAAATAGACTAAATGTTGGAGAAATATCATTTTTCATACAATGTGAGAACCTTTCTGAGATGCAAAAGCAGAAGGGGAATATGGTTTCAGGGAGACAGACTTGCACTTGATTTCCCAAGAAATTACGTAGTCTCCAAATGGTGATGTGCGTTTTAAATCTTCATTTCAAATAGTCATCAGAAGATTTGGAAAAATATTGTATCCAATAATTCATATTCATTCCCCACAGGCAGCAGTGATGGTTCTTGGGATAAGGAAACCCTGTACTCTTACCCACCCCAGGGATCTCAGGCTTCTGTTACTCACCCCCGCATGTCTGCAGCGCATAGTCATCCACTTAGTCATCCTCTCCACCATCTTCAGCAGAGTCACCTTCTGCCAAATGGTACGATGGCATTTTTCAGCACTAAAGTGATAGTTTGAGAGAAAACAGTAAATGCATTGTCTAATTATTGGATGGTAAACTCTAGGAGAGATATACGACATTTATGTTTAGATGATGGATTGTGATAAGTTAAAGAAAACCCTAGTACTTTAAACCAGTTAGCCTGGTAAGAACAAATACTATCGTCAGTAATTGACCATTGATATTATGCACATGAAGAGCGGTAATGTGATAAACAATGGCATCAAATAAATTAGCTTTTAGCCTAATTTCCCTGAGTGGTGAGTGGGTTTTGTCACATATGTAGAGGAGATTGTGTTTCTTTTTGACTGTCACTATTAAGACATTTTTTATTGCTTCAGTTTTCAATGATTTATGTGATTATCTTAATATTAAGATATAGTATGCTTTATAGTTTTCTTTGACCGGAGAAATGTTGTTTGTTTTTTTTTTTGTAGGACTGGAACTTCCTTTTATGATGATGCCCCATCCTCTGATTCCTGTCAGCCTACCTCCAGCATCTGTTACCATGGCAATGAGCCAGATGAACCATCTCAGCACGATTGCAAATATGGCGGCGGCAGCACAAGTGCAGAGTCCCCCATCTAGAGTTGAGACATCTGTTATTAAGGTAATTGCCTTCTCACACAATTGTGTTTTTGTCAAACAGAAACTTCACCCACCATAATCTCAATCAGTTTCTCTTACTTCACAATTAATTCTACCTTCCCAGCCATAAGTTATGAGAGCAGTCACATGCAGTAACTTCAACCAGTACTATAATATTTTGGCCAGCAAGGTTAATTTGAAGTTCTCTAGTAGGGTATTTCTTATTTATTTTCAGGTTAAAATTTATATTTTCTGCCTACTATGTCATCAGGAAGTGTAGTTAAGTTTTTATTATTCTAAAGCATACCTAAAATAATTGGTAATGACATATGATTTAAGATAATAAAACTGAACGAAAGAACGGAACTGATATTTCTAAAATATGCTATACCTTTGAGTCCAGAGAGATAGTATAAGGTTAAGGAACTTGCCTTGTGTCCTGGCTAACCCGGTTCAAATTTATGCCACGAAATATGTCTCATAACAACTGCCAGGGGTCAATTCTGAGCACAGAACTAGAAATAGTTTTTGAGTGCCACCAGATGTGGCCCAATTTCATCCCCTTCTCCCAGAATTATTCAATGTTTGATGCTGGAGAGATAGTACAGTAGGTAAGGCACTTGTCTTGAGTGTGGCTGAGTTGGATTTGATCCCTAGCACCCGTATCGTCTCCTGAACCCTGCCAGGAGTGATCTCTGAGCGCAGAGCCAGGAGTAAACCCTGAACACAGCCAGATGTGGTCCCCAAACAAAAACTAAGAACAACAACTAAAACTACTATAAGTTTAAATTCTGAAAGATAAGATAGTCAAGATAAGATGGAACAGCACTGATATTGTCAAGTTAGTAATTTATGTTCCTCTGAAAATGAAGATAGTGATATATTTGTTGACATTCATATTTCATTCACTGGCTTAATATTATTATATTTTCTAATGTGATCTTTTCGACTGTGCAAAGTATGAGGACTAAGTAGGACATTTAATGAATTCACAGTTCAGTTTTGCTGTGAAAGTAAATTTGGGAGTGCACAAATATCACATGTGCACATTGCATATGCACACTTTTTCTCTGTGTGTACATGGAATTTTGTTCTTTTATGTATGGATATGTATATATGTTTTTATGTACTTAGATATAGATTCTTTATCATTTTTATTTGTAATGTTTTAATCAAAATAAATTAAAGGTATTTTAAAAATAGATTAATTTTAATCACGTGAAAATTCTTTATGCTGATTATTTGTATTTGACATAATCATAACATTGGTTTTGTTAGCATTATATACTTGAAACTGGTGGATCTTCCACATCATTTCTTTAATAGATAATCTATTTATACTTCTTGACTTGCATTGTGGAAATGCAGAATAGTAGAGAAGTTTTGGAAAACAGTTTATTGGTTTGTAACAAGGCTTTGTAATAAACTCTATATGAGCATTTATTCATCTATTTAATTGATATTTACTCCAGGGAGTTTAAAAGTAAAATCTCTCCAAAAAATTGAACATAGATATTCATAATTCTCAAAATTTACAAGCAACCATTATGTACTTGAGTGGATGAATGGGTTAAAAAAATGGCTCCTTCACCTATTATCACTGTCACTATCACTATCATCCTGTTGATCATTCATTTGCTAGAGCAGGCCCAGTAACGTCTCTATTTGTCCTAGCCCGGAGATTTTAGCAGTCTCTCTTTATTGGTCCTTCCCAACAGTGCCGCATTAGAGGCTCTTTCAGGATCAGGAGAATGAGACCCATCATTGTTACTGTATCTGGCATATGATACGCCATGGGAAGCTTGCCAGGCTCTCCTATGCGGGGAGGAAAACTCTCGGTAGCTTGCCATGTTCTCTGAGAGGGAGAATTAGGCTATGAGATGTTGTGCTGCTGTAAAAATTATTATTTTATTTTAATAATAAAATAAAATTATTGTTATTAAGAGGCACTGGAGAGATAGTACAGCAGGGAAGGTGCTTGTCTTTCACCTATTATAATTTTGTTAAATTGTTTTATTAAGTGAAGCCTGGGGTGCCTCGTAGTGAGCCACTCTTCAATAACAGTTACTCACAAACAAAAACAAAATACAATTTATTGCTCACATGTTTGAAAGAAAGTATACTGCACATCTTCATGGATTACTTAGCAAGGTCAAGTTAGTTGAGTATGGAGAGTGTGCTGGTGAGGTGGTTTGTGTATTGGTTGCTTGGTTGGTTTTTAGTGTTTATAATTATAGTATTTTTGTTTCCTATGTGAAGGCTCAAAATCAAAACAGAACAAATCAGAGTTTGGGTCAGTCCTCTAGGCTGTTTGCTTGCTTGTTTTTGTTTCTTTTGTAAGAAGAGACTGTGAATCAAGGTTGTTGGTAAAGTCATATCAGAAACTTACATTTATTAGACTTTTTTGCTGTTCCATATATGCAATTGTTTGCCAAGTTTAGTATCAGTCCTAAAATCCCTTTAAGCTATTTGTTCAAACAAAACAGATGCACAGGCAGCATGGAATAGCTTAACTAAACTTTTGATGCCATACGTTGGAATAATACTCAGAGTTAAAAAACAAATGTCATGTGAGACTGGAAGGAGAGTTAAGCAGGTAGGGTGCTTGACTTGGATGCAACTGACCCGGATTCAGTCCCAGGCACCTCAGAGAGTTTTGTGAGTGTTGTCAGAAGTGAACACTGAAAATGCTTCACATTGTGATCACAAGTCTGAACACTCTGGGAAAAGAGAAATCTCTGCAGATTCTTTAAAAATTAGTGGTTGACCAAGAGGGGGCTGAGGGATCATTATTAGGATAGTAAAAATATTTGTATGGCATTATGTCAAGAATACATACCCTTGTACAAATTCAAAAATCCAACCTGTAAATACTTGGTAGGTTGTTGGATAAAATTCCATTAAGTTTTGTTTGTTTTTATATTTGTTTGTTTTACTAATAATAGTTCTGTTGAACTGAGTTTGGAAACTAGCAGCACTGTCCCCAGGCAATAATTTTTGAAGTATCCTTATCAGATAGGGAAAAAACTCACAAAAGTTCCAGGTTACTAAAAATCTTTGCTTGAGAGAATGTCGATATCATCAATAGTGAAATGGTGTAAAAAATCTTTTTTAATTTGAACAACTTTCAGAAGTTTCTTTTGATGATTGATGATGATTCATAAATCAAGGCATCACTACAAAATTTATTTTATGATTATTTGGGGAGAATGCTTATTCTGAGAATTCAATATTCTAAATACCACATTCATTGGAGTTACCTGTGGGAAGACTTGGATTAGGAAAATAAAGAACCCTAAGAATTCCCACCACTGAATTGGGAACTATGATTTAAAAACTTTATAATATGAAGCACTATATATTAGTTACAGATGTGTTTATCCTCACATGTTATATTTAATATATTAAAGTGCCTACAGAGAATTAGCATCAATATTAATTATATTATTTTCCACTTCATTGCTGAGTTTTTGAAGTTTCTTATTTTTATAGGATTTAGCTTTATAAGCAAAGTAAAATTGTGACAGAGTTTATTTTAGCAATTCAAAATAATAATGAATGCCTTAAGTAAGACTTATAAATATTTTGAAGTTGATATGACAACTTAAATACTCTTGGATTCAGAAGACTCTAGTTAAATCACAAGAAAAAATTCTTTATATTTTATTTTTATTATAAATATTTTAAAATAATTTTGCTGTAATATCAATTGGAATATTTGGATAATGATGTTTACTTTAATGAATCATTTATTATCAAAGTTTAGGTTAGTAGGAAGATAAAAATGAATTTTCTTGTGAAACTTTATTTATAAAAGGAATATAATAATTATGAAGTTAGCAGCATTCTTGTGATTTTCTCGCCTCCTCCCTCTTACCTTCTCTTCTCTTTTCCTCCCCTCCCAACTCCTCTCCTCTCCTACCTTCCTCTTTTTTCTTTCTAAAAAAAATACAGCCACATTCAGCTTTTGATCAAGCTTACACCTGGGCTGAGAGATCACTCAGGGATCAATGCATATGGGGTGAGAAGGATCAAATCCAGTTTGGTCATAGGCAATGGAAGCACATTATCTATTGTACTAAGTCTCCAGCCCTCCTGTGTTTTTATAAACCAAGGTTATGTTATGTATGGACAGAAAAGATGCAGAAAGAAAGAAAAAACAGGGCTGGAGTGATAGTACAGTGGATAGGGCATTTGCCTTGCATGAGGCCGACCCAGGTTCGATTCCCAGCATCTCATATGGTCCCCTGAGTGCCACCAGGAGTAATTGCTGAGTGCGAAGCCATGAGTAACCTCTGTGCATTGCTGGATGTGACTCAAAAAGAAAAAAAAAAAAGAAAGAAAACATCCAAAAGAGAAACCAGAATATGACATGAGCTATATATAGAATGTATGCCAATAACTATTAGTAATCCGTGAAATTCTATTTCATAACATATAGCATATAAAATGGTATTAAAGTATAGACATATTAATTTCTTGTGGTTGTAGAATAAATGGTGCCTGTGGCTAATAAATCAGGCCAGATATGTGGAGGATCACTCTGTTTACTGTCCCTTCTGTCCGACTAGCGTCCCTCAGCATGATACTCTCCCGCTCATCCATATAGCAGCAAATTGCATTTCATCTTTTCTTATAGCAAAGTAGTGTTCCGTTTTGTATATATACCATAAGGTATTTATCAGTCTGTCTCTTCTCGGACAAATTCTGGATCCTAACATAAAATCAAATTAATTTAAAGAGAGTAGAAGAGAAGTAAAAGGTGTATTCTTCTAGCCATTAATTTTAATTGACAAAATCAAAGTGAAGTACATCTGGTCTGTGTGGGACTTCTGGAAAGACTGTTCGAATATGCCTACTGTTTACCATTGAACCAGGCTTTCTATATAGCTTTAATTTGATGTTGACTTGTAAAGATTATAGAAAGTACACCTTTCAAGAAAAAAACAAACATCTAAGTTTATTGCATGTTTTACCTATGTGAATAATTCTATGAACCTAAGAGTCAAAAAATATTTTCAAGTTAGTGTTTTTGGATCCTCACTTAATAAAGGACTGATATGCTGGCTTATATAGCATTTTTGTTGTTGGCATCTTAAGAATTACCATATCATTTTTTCATAGATCGCACTAATTTGCATTTAAATGCAACAAATTGTGACTTTTTAAATGCTTATTGGTAAATGATTAGACAAAAAGTTTGTGGTATGTATAATAATGGAAATGTTAATCTGCCAATTAGAAAAAATGAAAATGCGCTTTCAGGGATAAAATGGATATAAGTAGAGGCAATTAGGCTAAGCCAAATTAGTGTATCACTGTATCACTGTCATCCCATTGTTCACAGATTTGCACCAGCAGGCACCAGTAAAGTTTCCATTTTTCCCTGTCAAGTGCTAGTGTAGCCTGATAGCATATTGGGGGCTCTTTCAGGATCAGGGGAATGAGGACCATCATTGTTACTGTTTTTGGCATATCAAGTACATCATGGGGAGCTTGCTAAGCTCTGCCTTATGGGCGGGATAGTCTCTGTAGCTTGCCTGGCTCTCTGAGAGGGACAGAGGCTTTTGGGGTAGCCCCTAATCACCTTTACAGGTGTTCCCAGTCTACAGAATGGAATCTTTTGGTCAACTGGCATGTTGTAACATTCTGCACGCTGACCAAATTAGTGTAGAAATGAAAAAAAAAAAAGCAAAAACTACCCAGCATTTCACTTATAATGTGAAAGATGACTAAAGCAACTACTTGGTAGCCAACTATAAAACTAGGTTGTAGACTCAGTAAAACTTCTGACAGTCATCAGAGTGAATGAGGAGGAGGTAGATGAAACATTTCAATGGTGAATAACACCAGAAAATTGATGAGAACCCTAGAGGCAGTACAGCAATTAAAACACTTGCCTTGTAGGAGGCCTACCCTGGTTTGATTTCCATCATTGCATATGGTGTCAGAAACATTATCAGGAGTGATCACATATTACAGAGCCATGACTAAGCCTTGAGCATCACAGAATGCGGTCAAAGAACAAACTAGGGGAAAAAAACCAGAAACTTCATTGTAGGTACAGAAAGTTACATACATATAGGAGTGAGAATCTTACCAAGGTGCTTAATAATGTGGCAAATCAGTTATTTGTCAAATAAAAATTATTAAGTTTCATTTTATATATTAAAGGTGCCTATATCTCAACTTGAAATGTACTTTCCTGGACCTCTTCCTATCAGAGAAGCCCATGTTCCCTCTTGAACATATAATCCCTTCTCCCTCTTCATATTCTCCTACATTTCCTACATTAAACTTTTAACATGAAAAATATAGTTTAGATAATGATTTAATTATATAATGATAATAGTTTTACTTTTTTGGTGCTTTAAGACATCCAACAAACTACATAAAAATGGAAACTAAAGAAATAGAGAAGCAGGGATAAGGAAATAGAATCACTATAAAATTTCGAATATTATCAAAAACAAGTTATGGAAAAAATATGGAAATCTGTATGTAAACTTATTTTTAGTTGATTTTTTGGTACAAGCCATGCTTAGTAAACCCACATATCCTGCTCATCAAACTTCATTTGGGGAGATATATTATTAATCCCAAACAAATTTCTGACTCTGATATCACCTTAACATGTATGGTGCCCAAATGGGTCTTTAGAACTGTGTCTGAAAATGTATTTGCTTGGGAAAATTCTAAGTATGAAGGAAAGTTAAAATAAAATGTAGAAATAAAATTTTATTTACTTGCAATTGAAGGACTTATACTCAAACAGAAGAAAATAGTTCTTAAAGGGAAAGTAAGAAGTTGAACTTATTATTATCTGCTGGTCTGTTCCATTTACATTAAGAGTAATGACACAAACAAAATTCATACTCAACCTGAATGATAATGCAGTAAGAATGTGTAAGACAAGGAAAAACAAAACTATACCTCTGGTAGTATTAATTTTGCAAATTAGTATTTCTGCCCTGTTTCTGTAATGAAATTCTAATGATTTTCTTCTTAAACATTTATTAAGAAAAATTATTTGTCTACAAGCTGAAGAGTTGAATTTACAATCTGCAGTTCTGGAGTGAAAACCATCATTGCCAAATTTTACATGGACTCATTATGAGTTCATACATTTTGTTTTGTTTTCTTAAGTGGTTATGGAAAATTAAGGGTTTTTTTATTACACATTCAAATGGAGTACCGTTTTTATTTTCATGCTTACAATGTTTTGTTTCATTTATGCTAGACTGTTCAGTTTCCATAATGCCATGGCTATTTTAGGCAGACTTGAAAAAAACACTTATTAGTTGGATATTTCAGATGCTCTCATTCGTCTGCCCATACATCACAAAGTTTTTTGTCTATTAAATGTTTGTTTGGTTACCATCTATTTATTTCAAAATCACCATCCATCTTCACAATCTTTTCTCTCAAATAATAATTATGCAGTGGTCAGTGAAGGAATACTAGAACTAACATAAGCCTCAAGAGTACAGTAGTTCATAAATAAATGCACTCCTAATCAATTATTTTTTTTTTGCTTTTTGGGTCACAAGCAGTGATGCTCAGGGGTTACTCCTGGCTCTGGACACAGGAATTGCTCTTGGCTGTACTCGAGGGACCATATGGGATGCTGGGAATTGTAGCCGTGTAGGCCACGTGCAAGGAAAATGCCCAACCTGCTGTGCTATCACTCCAGCCCCTCATCCTCAATTTTTTAAAGTTAAATTTGGTAGTTGATAAATTTCACATGTTTTGACATGAAATTCCAAACCAATCCTTTCCCATCCTTGACTTGATTTAGAATTACTTGCTCTTATCCTTAATGTTATTTTTCAGTGTTTGATTTAAGTTTTGAGATACTTCTGAACTTATCTTTCCAAATTATCATTAGAAATGTATGCCATCTTGCTATCATACCCAAAATTACTTATTTTCCCTTAAATTATTGAGGAGAGTAGAATAAACAATATAAATCAAGAGATCAATTCCTCTTGTCATTTAAAAAAAAACTAATAGACTAAAATGTTACTAATTGATTCTCTTTGGGATTCATTTATCAAGCAACCTCAAGTTCCCCTGAATTAATCAATATTTTTCACACTTTTCATTTAATAACTGCAATGATATAATTATTTTTTTAAAAAATAGTTTCTTGATTAATTAAAAAATAAAACTGTACAAGAAAGGGAGCATTTTTTTCTGGCAAACTTCTTGGGGTTCTATTTAACTCTAAAAGCTCTTGGTCACATGACCTGAGATATAAGATTTCCATATTATTTTCTTTCATATTTCATATATCTTCAGGAATTACATATATTTGGTTTTGAGAATTTTTTAGCAACAGTAAAGTTACTTTACATTGATGCGTAAATGTTATTCTCATGTCATAATACAGAGTTTTTAAGAACATTTGTTATTTTCTCTGCTGACCTCGTATGTGTGTTTGTGAAGTGTGGTGCTTTTTATGTATTTGTGTGTGTGTTTGTTCCTGTGCATAATAGAGAAGAGAGAAGTAGAAACAGAAAAAACAAAGGTAATTTTTGATATACTAATTTGTAGAACTAAATATTTTTTAAATTCCATATAAATTTCCTAGCTCTCCTGTTTAATTCAAAGAGGTTAATTAAAATCTGTACTAGAGGGGCTGAGACAATAGTACACCAGATAAGGTGCTCGCCTCGCATGCTGTTGACCCAAGTTCAGTTCCCTGTACCATATATATACATCTTGAACACCACCAGGAATGATCCCTGAATTCAGAGAACTGAGCCCAGCTATGAATGACCCCCAAACATAATAAAACAAATATATATGTATCTACATAACTATTATTTTACTATGGTGAAGTTTGAATGTTTAAAATTTATAAAAACTGAAAATAATGACTCAATTTCAAAGTAGATTAAAATTAAGTACCATGTGATATCACAATAACTCATGATTATTTTTAGGCTTAGAACAATATATTGGTAAGTAACTAAAAATATAGATTTATGCATCCTGTTATGATAAATATTTTTTACATAAATACTGCCTTGTGGATTATTTTATTATATTTCAAAAAAACAATTATTGTAGTGCTAATGTTTACCTGGGTAGTGCTTAAAAGTGAGAAGGACAACAAGAAATCATTAAAACATCATCAGCACTAAGAGTAGATGAACATATTGAAATAATTCACATATGTTTAATCAATACATTTATAATAAAGCAAAAATGAAGTGTATTAGTTACTCTTTGAAATTCTAGGATGGTAATACTTTTAAAGAATAAATACATATTTAAATAAAGGATGAATAAAGGAGTAGAATCTAACATTTTCCTGCTTTATTCATACAAACTGTCCCTTAGGATAATCCATTTTTTGTAAGAGAAGTTTCTCATCACAACAGATTAGTGAACAATACATGATGCATTTGGAATATTACCAAATTACAAATTCCAACGAAGTTATAAATCCTCTATGACCGCCAATATTGACTGGTGTCGTAATAGGCAACTAAGCAAACGTACTTTCTGATAGAATCATGGTACATATCTCTGAAATAGTTTGACCCAAAATCAAGTGTATCAAGAAAATACATCTAACTATTCAGAAGATTCAAGAAACAGAAAAACATAAATAGACTAGGGGCTGGAGCCATAGTACAGCAGGTAGGGCATTTGCCTTGCACGTGGCCGACCCAGGTTCAATTCCCAGCATCCCACAGGGTCCCCTGAGCACCACCAGAAGTAATTCCTGAGTGCAAAGCCAGGAGTAACCCCTGAGCATTGCCGGATGTGACCCAAAAAAGCAAAAAACAAAACAAAAACATAAATAGATTAGACTCATCACAGATATGAAAATGAATGTTTCATACTAATTATGACCTCCAAAGAACATAAAAATTGTCTTACTAGATAAAAAGTTGACTGTAAACATTTTTATACATAGTTAATTATGCTAGTGAATGTTAGTATTTTCCAAGCCAGAAATGATTTTTTCCCCTGGTTTTCCTCCAGTCTGCCTTATTAGACTATAAAAAATAAGCTCTTTAGTTTAATATATTCTGTACTTACTATTATCCAAGGATGAATTATTAATTTAGTCTATATTTTGATTTTCAATGTAAGTGCAGAATTTTACAGTACTTCATTGTCATCTGAAAAGTCAAGAAGCTGCCTGAATTTTCATATGAAAAAACATAATATCCTCAGCACACAATACTTTCAGAGTAACGGTAGGAGAGGGGCTAGGCACCAAGAAGAGTGTGGAAGCACATTTCTTAAATGTGCAAGGGCATGAGTTCAGTCATCAATAAAGGATAGATACTCCAGTCCTCCAATACTAAAAAATGAACCTGTTTTATGGTTATACTCATATATTATACTAGTTTCACACTAAGCAGAATTGAAAGTTCTTGATAGAGAGGTGTACACCTGGCTATCCTTAGGGCATACTTTTACCTCTGTTCTCAGGGATCACTCCTGAAAAGGATCGGACCACTGGAGATATCTGGATTTCAACTCTGGCAGGTTGACTACATGGCAAGTGTATTTTGATAAAATACATGCTTTATTATCTCTCAGGCCCCAAACAATTCTTGAGTATCATCATAAAAAAATTAAAATTAAAATAAAGCCTCAATTTAGAACTTTGAGTTACAGAATATCTTAGAACTAGTGGCTGAGTGATTTTCTTCCAGAAACTAGTATACTAATATGATACATTAATTATTCCAGAAGTATGTTTTCAAACTGCAGAATTCCTGTTATATTATCTTACATCCTCTCTATTTTTAAAACAAGGTGATATGCTTGATACATGCATGTGTATGTATATACATATATTTACATATACATCCATTTACTTATTTGTAAGTACAGAACTTATATCATTGCATGTTACCCATTTGACATTCAGTGAGCATACATTAAGTGAATGTGTACCAATTGGAGTTGGCTAAAATCTCAAGAATTTGGATTATTTTAAATATTATTCAACTCCATCAATTCCTAAGTTAAAAGGTATATGATGATGACATTTAATGTTAGAAATATCTTCTCCCCACTTAATATATTCAGTAAGGGTGTCTCTGATAAACAGATGACAATGAATATAATTAAAAGGAGAGCAACATAAATTAAAGCTAAATGAAATAATCCTTTAGAGAAATAGATTGTGTTTATTTAGATGCACTGTTAGAATATATTTCAAGTTGATAAAATATAATGCATTTTGTAATGGAGAAGATGAAGCTGAGATAATGCAATTTTTAAACGGTTGATTAATCATATGTGTATAATGCTATATGTTTTATGCTGTTTAGCTTACAATTTTAAAATACATTGTATTCAATTCTACTTTTGATTTTGAATTACCTAAAAACCAATACTTCTTGTTCTACCCTGAGGCAGATTTTCCTGTATTGTTACTGTTGCCATTAGTTTATTAGTATGGCCTTTTTTTTTCTTCTGTGAGAGTATTTCTCTTAAATTTTCATTTATTATTGTGTCTTGTTTTATAAAGATGGAGCATTGCAAAAGATTGTATTTTATTGATTGGTGGCGTTATGATGAGGGACTGAGAAGCAGTGTGTTGAAGTATTAAATTAAATATTCTTTCTCTTTGTCCTACTTCAGACCCAACTTGAGGTTAAAAGGTATTACACAAATGAAATGATAAATCCAGTTTACATAGTTTCCCTGTAGACATTGAACTGCTTCTTTCTTATTATGTCTGAATAAAACTCATTATCTATTTTGTTTCAGTAATAATTATGAGATTCTCTCCCAAGCAATTCTTTACTGTCTCCATTATTCTACATCTTATAACATACTCTAGAAAGGCAAGCATATAAATATGATAAAGGAATTAAGCTGTTGAAATAAATTAATTTATTATGCAACAGTGTATTCAAATCTTACTTGCTCAATGGATTTTACTTTAATGAAATTCTTCAAAGAACAATACATCATGTTCCAAAGATTGAAATTATACATTAAATGAAATGACTGAATATGTTGTCTCAATTTATAGAAAGTTTCAGTGGAATACTTAAGCTTTTTAAATCAGAGAAATTTACATAAATTAAAATATTTTCTTTAAATGAGTTAAGTATTATCTTATATTCTTTATTCTTAGAAAGCTGTAATTAAGCAAAAATAAACTAAAGCAAAATTAACTATGGAAAGTTTACTATAAATTCTGCACATTAAATATGATGTTAAAATGTTTTTTATTAAGATTTTTAATCTCATAAAGCTTTGACTTATTTTCCCATGCATCCTTAGTGTATTTGGATAAGTGAGATAAGTGAGCAATGTATGAATGAAAAGAATCATCAAAAAAAACATGTATTGAATAATTTTTTTGTGTTTTTAGTTTTATTATTTGGGGAGGGATCTACACCAGCAGTTATCATGAGCTACTCCTGACTAACTCCTGACAAAACTATGTTGTGTTGAAGATTGAACTTAGTCCTCTTGGTTTACATAGTATGAACTCTAGCCTATTAAACTTTTTTTATTTTAAAAAAACTTTATTTAAACACAGTGATTTACAGAGTTGTTCACAATATAGTGTTCCAACAGCAATCCCATGATCAATGTGACCTTCATTCTACCAGTGTCCCCAATTTCTGTACCACCGCCACCATCAAATTTGTTCCCGTAGAAGGCACAAAATAATTTACTTTATATTGTTTTTACAACAATATGGCAAATGGAGTTATAAAAAATAATTTCATAAAAGAAAATTTATAAAAAATATTACTATCTCACAAGGCTGTAACTAAAGTCATTGTCTGAAGATATACCGAGGTAGTTTGTGCTAGCAAAGTTTATTGAACTTTTTTGACCCAAGTAATTGTTACTTGATAGCTAAAACTTAGTTGTAGTTCTTTTAGGGAGGGATCTTAGTTGTATGTGTGTGTATTTGTTTTAGTGCTACACCTGGTAGCACCCAGAGGCTTACTCCTGGTTCTTAGCTTAAGGGTGACTCCAGCAATCAATGTTCTGGGGACCATATGTGTTTCCGGGAAAAAAAAAATCTATCGCCACGTGCAAGACAAGCTCCTACTCACTTTACTGTCACTTTTTTAGCCTAATTTTCTGAATTCTATAATTGACTAAGTATTTTATGACATATATCTCAGAAATAAATCAGTTTCTCATCCTTTCCATTAGCACCACTGTGAAGTTTTTGCTTGTTTGCTTATTTGTTTTGGGTTTGGGAACCACTCTGGGTGGTACTTGAGATTACTCCTGGCAGTATTCAGTGCTAACTCCTGGATCTATCAGTCCTTGGTACGATACTGTATATGGTGGTAGGTATCCACCCTCCACCCCCCCGGGTCTTCTGAGCAAGGCAAAATCCTTACCTTCTTACTACCTCTCCAGGCCACAAAGAAATCTATTAAAACAAAGATGCTTGATAAGAACTTTTACCATTTTTAAATATTAAAAATTGTATATTTATATAATGGAATATATACTGGGATAAAAATAATAAATGGATCCCAGCTGTTTGATAATTATAATTAGAGAATAAAAACCAACGTTTGGTATCCAGATGTACATTTTTAATCTATATGTTTTTGTTTCAAAAATTGAGGTCATTTGTTTGCAATGTAGACTATATGGTTTATATGATATAGAAGCATAGTGTCTTTGATTTATTTAGTTTGGAAAAACAGCAGTTTTGGGTTCATTTTTTATTTTATTTGAGACAAAATTTTAAGATATTTTAATCTGTAAATTTTGAAAGTGTATACCTTCTTTCTTTGACCTTCTTTACTATAACAGATGAGTGATATGTCATAAGCTTCCCTACTGAGATGATTAGAAAAGTTACTATTGGAAATACAAGTAATTTTCTGTGCATTTTCCTTCCCACTCATCTCATTTTCTCATCTATTCATCTGCTATCTTGTAATACTAACCCCACATATCTTCAATCTGAAAATATATTGTGTGCTGCTTTCATTGCTTACATAACAGAAATCTTTGCTGTTTTCAAAGAAGAAATTTAATTCTTTCCCTCTGACAAAGGGTTAGAGTAAATCTGTCAATACATCCGTCCTTTAGGATGTTTTAGTATTCTTTCATAGAAATTAATCACACTTTTAGACCATCCAGTAGTGCTCCTTACATTCAGGAAGTTGTTACTACAACAAGATTCTAAAATTTTTGGGTTTTTTTATTTATTTATGTTTAACCACCTTCCTTCCCTTTGTCACATGACTTGCTGTGATGAGGACTAGAGAACATGCACGTGTGGTTTTGATGCTTGTTGCAGAGGCGAGGGCCCTGAGATGCAGCACTACTAGGATATTCCATATTATTGGGGCTACTCCATTGTTGCAAAGGGTTTCCCACACTTCATTCAGTTACTCATGGGACCCCCAGCAACACTGGGGCAGGAGAAATGTTTAGCCATGCACTGTTGAGGATTTAAGTTGTGCCAAATTGTCCCCCTAATAATAAACCCCAAAGTGAAGATAGTCCCCTGAGAGAACCAGCACAGGTCTTAGAATATTAATGCACCCAGGAAAGAAAAGGTTAGATTAGAGGGCAAGTAAAACTTGTCCCAGGAGAATAGAATAAAGCAACTTATGGTCTTCAAAGATGGAGAAGGCAACACAGGCAAAAGATAAATAGGAAACTCTCAAAATTCTCTATAATTTTAGCATGCCCGCTGATAAGCTACGCAGATTATCTCAGCCTCCTCTTCAATGTACCCAATGAATTTTGATGTGCTTACCAACTGTTCTTAATGTCTTTGTCAATTTAAGAATAACTTACAGGTTTGAAACCACAGGGGGTGTGATAAATGGCCAGTCTGTGAATTCACTAATTTTATGGCTGCTCAGAAGACCCTAAAGCTTGGACAGGTGTGTGTGTGTGTGTGTGTGTGTGTGTGTGTGAGAGAGAGAGAGAGAGAGAGAGAGAGAGAGAGAGAGAGAGAGTTCATCTAATTCTCTAATTCCTTTTTACCAGCCATATTGGCTGAGGTGTAGAAATAATTGGACAGGATTTTCAGGACAGAAATGGGATCTGCCTCATGTAAGGCATACATCTTAACTCATGTGATCTTCCAGCCTTCCAGCCTGTGTCTTCCACCACTGTGTCTCAAAGTTTTAAGGAGAATATATCTTATTTTGTAGAATATATATTGGGAAATTGCTTTTAGAAGCAAACTTAACCATTTGTATCACATTTCACTGTATATTTCTTTCTCATCAAAAATGTAGCTTCCACATATCTAGTGAAGATGTTTATTGGACATAACGAAATTGAGAAATTAAAAGCGTATGAGATGAAGGATGTTCACTCTTGTGTTTTTTTTTTTTGGCTTTTTGGGTCACACCTGGCGATGCACAGGGGTTACTCCTGGCTCTGCACTCAGGAATTACCCCTGGCCGTGCTCAGAGGACCATATGGGATGCTGGGATTTGAACCCGGGTCGGCCGCGTGCAAGGCAAACGCCCTACCCACTGTGCTATCTCTCCAGCCCCAGGATGTTCACTCTTGGATGCACTTTAAGATCATCTAGATAACATTAAACATATTGAGGTTTAGGCCTTTAGCCTGAAGAGGGTTTGTTTTCTAGATATGCTAGAAATAAGTACCACAAACTTAAATATTTGGATTATTGGATATTATATTATTGGATATTGTTGTTTGGATTAAAAGAATTTAAGGGGCTGGAGTGATAGCACAATGAGTAGGGCGTTTGCCTTGCACGCAGCCAACCCAGGTTCGATTCTCAGCATCCCATATGGTCCCCTGAGCACCGCCAGGAGTAATTCCTGAGTGCAGAGCCAGGAATAACCCCTGGGTATTGCTAGGTGTGACCCAAAAACCAAAATTAAATTAAAGAAAAGAAAAGAATATAAATGTGAAATGTGTTCTCTTTCTGGAATTTGGTGTCAACAAGGCCAGCTTCTGCTGAGATCTCAAGTGTATCACTCCCTTGTCTCTTGGTAGTTTTTGGGTGATGACTCAAAAGGCTTAGCATTCCTTGGCTGTGGCTTGCAGCTACGTAAATCTGGTCTCTGACTTCACCTTTCATAAGATATTCTTTTCTCACTTCTTGACACGTCTTCTTGTAAGAACTCCATTTGTGTTGGAGTAAGAACCAAACTTAGTACATTTAAGAAAAAAATCTCATGTAGCCAATTACATCTATAAAGACTTTATTTGCAAATAAAATTCCATTCAGAGGTAACAGGCGTTAGGGCTTCCTTATATCTTTTGGGGGGAGACATAAATTAACCCACAGTATTTAGTAAACCAGAATTTCAGGGTGTTAGGCACATTTAAGACATCTTTGTTAACTCTAAGGCAAAATGTATTTGTGGGTTATCACTAGGTTAATGGAATCTCAGAGACCAAAAACCAGGAATACTTTCATTCTTTTGTGGAGACAAGACTTTGACTCTTTGTCTTTGTTTTTTTTATATATTACATTATCTATTTGTAGTTTGAGAACACGAACCAATTTTGCATTAGACCTTTGAATCATTATCCATTTGTAGTTTGAGAACACTAACCAATCTTGCATTAGACCTTTGACTTTTCTTCTAAGTATTTAAATGCTTTTTATTTTAATAGTTGCATCTTTGCATCCTGATATGGAATGATTTATGTTTTATTTACTGTGTAAACAGAGATGTATATTTCTATAATTCCAAATGTTTCTTACTTACCTAAAAGGCAGTTTTGAAGCTCTGGAAGTGATATTTTTAGTGTTCAAATATCTTGTTGGTCATACTTGGAGGAGAAACAGTACAGGAATAAGATACTTGCTGTGCTCAAGGTTTACCCTGGTTCATTACTCCCTGGGTACCCCCGATGGTCCCCTGAACACCACCAAGAGTGAGCACACTTGAGCTCAGCCAGGTGTGTTCCCCAAACCAAAACAATGAAAAATCAAACCAAAACACTGAGGTTGCTATTTCATAATTTGTATCTCCATTTACAATAACTCATTGGATATAGTTATGCAGCATATATTTAGATTAGTGGAGAAGGTGCAAAGTTTATAGAAGATAAGGAGTGGGACTTGAGTGTTAATATAAACTCTCAGGAAACATGATACTGAGTTTCGATAGTAGCCAACTAGTATACATTTGATACATTTTTTTCCTGACATGTTATGTGATTGAGCTGGAGCTTGGAGAAGTAGGTAGCCTGAAAATTATTAGAAACAAAGCAAATTATTCCAATGTTAACTAATAATCCATTTCCATAATGTCTTAAAATGTAACCATTCAAGTATGTCCGGAGCAATGGCATGATAAAATAGCTGTTAACAAGTCCTCTAGTGTTATTATTATGGTCTGTCACATTGATAATTTGTGTGCTAAATGATCCTTAGATACTTGCAGAAACAACAGAATATATTTAAGGAGTTCTGCAAATTGATAATTGTCTAGACTTGAAACCTGCTTTCTTGTATTGATTCATTGTTTTCTATTGGGTTCTACACAGCTTGTTCCTTTGACCTCCCCTGTTTATCCCTTTGAGAAAAGGACCAACCTTTGCTGTCAAGACACCGATATTTACCTGTAGAACCAATTTTCTGACCAGTCTTGACTATGGTTTTGCATAAAGTAGAAGGAATCTTTTTGATTAAAAAACATCAGCATTCATTCAGTGGAAGTCCCATATGCTTACCTCTTTTTCTCCCCCCACCTCCACTTCCTGTTGTGTTGTAGGAGCGCGTCCCAGACAGCCCCTCTCCTGCACCCTCTCTGGAGGAGGGCCGAAGGCCTGGCAGCCACCCATCATCACATCGCAGCAGCAGCGTGTCCAGCTCCCCGGCACGAACCGAGAGCTCTTCTGACAGAATCCGTAGGTCTCATACTTTTACTTGTCACCATTTTCAACTTTATTAGGTGCAGCTGGCTTTTCCAATCAAAATGCCCTCATTCCGAATAGATCTCAGATGCATCATGTTCTGAAGCTGTGGAGCAATAGCCATCTCTCAAAATTATGTTTCCCAGTTTGCAATATCATGAGGTATGATGCTACATTAACAGACACTGATATAAACTCCATCTCTTTGATGCTCACATAAAGATTTCAGCGATGAAACAGAGAAAGCAAGTAACCTTCTAGATTAGTTCCTGAGGTAAACACTTCCAAATCTCCAACATGCACTGTCTATAATTTATGGTCCATTCAACTTAATTGCTTCAATCCCAGTCCTGTCATTCTTTAAATTCATTAATTTTGAAATTAATCCCTATATTGAAGAAAACTAGAGATATCATTCAAAATATTGACTTTCAAAATATTTCATAACCAATCAGATGATCAATTGATTGAAGCATTTAAAATGTGCTAGATTTTAGGCCTTTAATTGGTAGTAATCAATATTCAGTAATATCATATAACATTATAAAACTGAAAGATAGGTTATATTTTCTTATTTTCATTATTGTATCTTCAGATATATATCCTTGTTCCTTTACCAAGAAAAGTAAGGGTAAAATTAAAGTACTATTTGATTACCCATTTATTTTCTGTTTTTTCTTGAATATAGTAATTTTTACAATAAAATTAACTTACTAACAGTGATTAAATTGATTAATCTAACATTTATTATAGTATAATCCTTATATAGTTAAAAGTATTTGGGTTTTATTTCGATACTGCTTTAATAATAGGAAAATACTTTCAAGAAACTGTCTTTACAAATTGTAAAGGGATATTTAGATAGGCAGAAGTGCCTAATATGCAAAGAATTGAGGTAACTAACTTAAATAATAGGTTAATTTATATAGAATAAAATATCTGAATCATTAATTATTAAAAATTACATTGGCTAACAGAATTCTATATAATCACTTGACTTGGTCTGCGACACATAGTTCCAAGCTTTGTATGAAAATATTTCATTTATTCATAGAGCAGATATATTCACTGATAAATGGTCCCAATATTTCCTCAGTATAGTCAAACCCAAATCTCAGTGCTCAAATTATTCTTCAGTATGATACTGTGTCTTTTTTTGTGTGTTGTGTTGAAATTAGGAACACACATTGAATTATAAATACTTGGTTTCATGTCCATTAATTTTAAGAGCATTATTTAAAATGTACTATCAAAAGGAGGGAAGATTATTTTTATCATAATAATTAAATTGCAATAATATACAAACAGTATAATTGAAAATTTTTTATTTTATTTATTAAGAGTTGTGTTATTTTATTCTTGATAAACACAGAGGAGTAAGCTTTATATGGTTAGGGAATAATTGTTTGATTAAATAGTATGTCTATACACATGCAAGATAAATTTGTACACACATCTGTACATATATTAAATATAAATGCATTCTGTTTTCCCATACTAATGTAAAATAATGCTAGGAATTCTTTTAAAAATAATGCAAAGAACATTTGCATGTTTGTCATTCAAATTTACTCAAAAACAGTATAATGTCCTTGCATCTCCTTATTATGGCTTCTTGTTATTTTTTTTCTTTTTTGGGTCACACCCAGTAATGCTCAGGGGTTACTCCTGGCTTTGCACTCAGAAATCATTCTCAGTGGTGCTCAGGGGACCATATGGGATGCTGGGAATCGAACCCAGATTTGTCTCGTGCAAGGCAAATGCCCTACCCGCTGTGCTATGGCTCCTGCTTTTATTATGGCTTCTTTACAAATGTCTTAATTTTTTTTTTAAAAGAAATTCCTCTTAAATGCCTAAGGAACAAATAACCAAAATCAAGAAATTTAAGTTATTTTAGTATTATTTTCTAAGCTAAATGTCATAATCGATTTGCATGATTTCCCTGGCAGCATTTTTCCCTTTGCAGGGGTTTCTACTTATATTTTTAATATAAACATATTTTTTGTTCTTGGCATAAAAGCCAATCCTAGACACCATGCTGGAATGGTTTCATTCCTTTAGTTTTTATCTAGAATAGATTAGCAGTCTTTGTCTTTTAGTACCATGACATTTTTGAGCAATTACTGACCATTTATTTTGCAGTGTTTCTCAGAGACTGCTCTGCAGGACCAACTACTTTCTGGTGTGACCCCGTGTCCTGAACACATGGTCTCTGGCCCCATAAACACCCTTGCCGGCCCCCCCAATATAAATTTATTGGATAATTGTGAAAAACCCTAATTTAGTCAGTCATCTACTAAATCATTTCCATAGTGATGAACATAGTCAACAGTTCAATAAATCATTTTATATTTTTTAGTCATTTTATCCATCTAATGGGCCTTAATCCAGCACTTTTATTTTAATTTTTTTTAGCATTTTTTACAGAAGTACTTTAATACCTATGAAACTTTGTGTTTTGTCATCCAGAATAAAATGTTATTGAATCACTTACTTCAGTGACTGTCCTTGTTCCAAAGTTTTACCTCCTAATGCTGCTAGAATCTGCTAGAATTTAATGTATTGTGTTTGAAATGAATAGATAAAGAACATTGTAATGTTAACATTGTGGTTCTTGTTTTAGACAAAAGGTTTTATTCTAGAGAAAGAATGTGGTAAATGAGACAAACGTTCAAATGCTTCCCTGATAGTGATTTAAGTGGTATAGACATTCAGAATATTCCAAGCAATTGAAAAAAAAAAAGAAAGAAAAAGAAAGCATAACGTATGTAAAATTAAGTAAAACAAATTCATTTCCTTTCAATAGTTTTTTCTGTGTACCAACAAGAATTTTGTTAGTCATAATTTTTCATAGCATTCCTAGAGATAGATTATAATTTTAAAGTTAGAGTATACTCTATATTTGATTTGAAAGAATATATTTTTGAGCGTTTCGCATTATGGTGTTTTGTCTTTGATTTTTTCCCCTGGATTTCCCAGCTGTCCATCAGAATGGGTTGTCCATGAATCAGATGCTGATGGGCTTGTCACCAAACATACTCCCTGGTCCAAAAGAAGGAGACTTGGCTGGTCATGACATCGGTCATGAGTCAAAAAGGATGCATATTGAGAAAGGTAATATAAAATATTCGTGTGACCTGTTTCTCCTGCTGTACACATGAACAAGATTTTAATCACAAACTAACCTTTTTACATCACATAAAGAAGCCATATTAACATTTAAAAGCATGCAATATAAACATTAAGCCTTTTCATCTAAGAAAACTGTAAATGAAGACCTGATGCTTTTCTCTGGTATAACAGGTATGTGATAGTTTACTTTTCAATGATTGTCTTTCCAATGTTTCCAATGATTGTTACAATTGTACTTGAAGGTCTGCTCAATGTCTTCTACATGTTTGCAGTCAGCTGTCATTTTACTTAGAGCAAACAATATAAAATTATTATTGTGACTACTATTTTATTTGATTTATTTGGTGGGGTGGTCCATACCAGACTATGCTTAGTGGCTTCCCTGGCCCTGCACGCAGGAGTTAATTCTGGTGCACTCTGGATTACCATATGTAGTGCTAAGTGTCAAATCATGTTGGCTGCATGCCAGGCTGCAAGGCAAACACCTTAACTCCTGTGCTATCACTCTGACACTATGACTATTTCTTAGTTCAGTAGTCACTTATTGGAGCACTCAGGAAATAGAATTGACTTTCACCGACCAGTGTGTACTATTTAAACATCATATGTAACAATGAACAAAACCCAGATTGTCCAAGGATGCAAAATTTTTCAATTTTTATTTGCACAAGCTTATCGTTTTCACAAAAAATAATCTTAGTTCAGGGCCTATATAATAATGTAGTTTCAAGATTGATTAAATTATTGTTTTATGTGTTGAAAATGTATACTAGTAGTTGAAAACTTATGTGCCAAATGATAAATTTTGAACAATGATTAAAATAGTTGATTCACTTTTTTTCATTATTTTCCATTTTTATTAAGTAATATTACTCAATTTTCTGACTTGAACACCAAATAAAAATATAATGTGAAGTATTCTTTGTTTAAAAAATGTGAGTATGCAAAAGTACAAACAACTGTCAGGATAAAAACATTAAAATAATCAAACAGAAAGAATAGGTTAAGGTAAAGCACCTGTGTCTTGCCCTGAAAAAATTTCTTCACAAGTAGTCAAAATGCATCAGAATACTTATTTTTCCTTTCAACAATTAGTCAAGTCCTTTGGGAGTTAGAGTAACAGTATTTCAGCAAATTAGATTATCTGTGTTATGGAATGACAATGAGAAAATTATTATCTCTTTTAAACGTTAACATGTCAAAACCTGGGCAAAAAGGGGAGATAACATGAAGACAGCTATAAATATTTTTTAAAATTTGGTAGCAAGTTTTGTCACAAAGCATGCTGGATTGTAGACTATTGATGGGTCAATTCATCTCTAAATGTATAATTCTAGTTCCATGAGAAACTTTTCATCACTGAATTCAAATAATGTATATTATATTCCATAAAGGTTCTTACATATACCTTTAATATTTAATCAGTAACTTCTTTGTGGACTAATGAAGACTAGCAAAGTGATAATATGATAAAACCATATGATGTCTAATTTTAATTATTCGTATTTAATAAACTGTAAATGAAGCAGCCTTTTTCTGTCAGCTTTCATGCAAAATAGTAAAATTTGTATATATATTTTTTGGTAAATTCTACCTCAATGCTCTCATGATATTACATAGATAATATCCCTTACACAACGATAGTGTAATTTTTTTAACTAGATCTTTGTAATGCACACAGAAATTGTCAATGAATTTTTAGTCATATAACCTAGAGAATATTCAGTGAAAAAATGGTAATCTAAGCATTTTCACTTATTTCTCTCAGAGAACTCTGGTGAAAAGCTGGAATTGAAATATTAAAATATAGATGCAGCAAAGAGAATACCACCAAAGGCTTAACTAATAACAATTGTAATAATCAATCTTTCTGGAATTTTTCTTTTGGGGGTGGTTTCTCAAACATTACTCACGAAGCCCTGCACCTCCTCATGGATTCTCAGCCAGGGTTCCCATAATGCTGTGCTGGTCGTGTACTGTGTTTCTGGGGATTATTGAGCCATTCCTCAGTGCTCAAGCCACTCCATCAGTGCTCAGTCTCTGTTTAACATGCAGACACACCTGGGGATACCTGGGGTACTCTAGGGCCCCACCTGGTGGAGATCAGAGTCCATCAGACTGCACCTGCATATCTCAGAGGAACTTGTAATACTGAGGAATGAATGGGGATCAGTTGCATTCTATGCACACAGCTTAATCTCTATGCTATCTTTCTGAAATTTGTTTCTCTGGTGGGACGGGTGCGCACCCAGCTGTGTTCAGGGGTAATACCTGGCTCTGCACTCAGGAATCCCTTTTGTGAGTGCTAAAGTCTGTCATATGCTAGGTAAATGCCCTACCTTTTATACTATCACTATAGTCCCCTTTCTAGAATTTTTAGGAAAAGTTTTAGGTTATCTGATTCTTTAAATTGAGTTACCTTATAATTTTCATGAATACTTTTTCTTAGCATGTGTCCTGAGTCCTATCTTCATACCGATTATCAATTATTCAGTTTTCTGTTACCATTGTCATTTTGATACCATAGATCCTTTCTTGAATTTAACACAAGACTACTCTAAGGACACCACTTCTTTTTCTCTTATGTCTCTGCCCTCAGAATCTTTATTTGTGTTATTTTTTCTTCATTAATCTGCTTCCAGGTCTACATTGTGCTCCTCTTAAATCATTTATGTGTAATATTTACTTTAAACAATCTATGAAATCATAGTGATCTAGACTTAATTAGCAGACTTCTAAAAGACAGTGGAGGCAAGTTTAGACAACTGTCAAAATTCTTTTGTAAGGATAATAGCAAAGCAAAAAGTTGGAATTATATATCCAGTAGAAAGTGAATTCATATAAAATAGTAGAACATTCTGACAACAAATATACAGATAAACTTTGATATCAGTAATCTTATTTTGTAAAAATTTTTAAAATAGTTCTGTTATCAGAATAAAGACTTGAGCTATATCTCACCAGTATTTCAATATTTTAGTGTATATTATAAAAAGGAAATTAACTTCATTTTGATAATCTGACAGAATGTGAAACTACCACTGAACTTATGGGTTTGTAATTGTGAAATTGTAATAGATGATTGATTCTACTATGGTATAGCTTTTGTTACCTGTTGATCATTCTCTTGTATGCACTCCTTTTAATCTATTTTTAGTGAATACTAATAGTGAATATTTATAGGCTTTATAGATTTATAGACTACTAAATTAAAAATTGTGCTCTCTCATAACTACCTTTATCAATTGTCTCAGAGTAGTTCTGTAACTTTCTTACTACACATACCTGTATTAAAGCTACTACTTCAGTTATAGTCATTTATGGGAGAATTAATTATATGCTGATGTCATTTTAGACTTAAATTCTTATATGTCATTTGCTGTCAACCACTTTAAATCACAAGCGATAATAATTTTTAAGAAAGCATTAAAAAGTTAAACATAGATATCAAACCTAATTAGAATGCTGAGAATCATAGCATCTTAAAACTTTATTTCTTCAAAACCTGTATGCATTTTAAGGTCTTGTCAATATTACAGAGCTATTGACTACATTCAATTAGACAAAATATTTGAGTCATCATTAGCTAAAGGACCAGTGCTTTTCAGACAATGGAAACTAGAAGTACTAATTCCTGAGAAAAATCATTCATTTTTTTAAAAAATAGAAAGCATTCTAGTACTGATTTGAACAATAACTTAAAATATATTCAAAATATGAATACTAAGATGAGTTGCTATGTTAAGAAATTGGCATAACCTCTTAGTACCTACACTGCAAACCATAATGCCCATAAGGAAAGAGAGAGAGAGAGAGAGAAAGAAAGAGAGAGAGAGAGAGAGAGAGAGAGAGAGAGAGAGAGAGAGAGGAGGAGAAAAGTGCCTGTCATGGAGGCAGGTTGGGACATGGGAGAGGGGTAGGAGCGAGGGTGGCAGGAGGGAAATTGGTGATGGGAAGTATAGGGAATGGTATTGGAACATTGTATGACTGAAACCAAATCATGATCAATCTTGTAACTATGTATCTTATAGTGAGTTAATTTTTAAAAAAGAAAAAATATCAGCATGAAAAATAATTACCATCATCTCTAAAGCTTGAGAAGTGCTTTTTTCTTTTTTTTTTTTTTTGCTTTTTGGGTCACACCCGGCAATGCACAGGGGTTACTCCTGGCTCTGCACTCAGGAATTACCTCTGGCAGTGCTCAGGGGACCATATGGGATGCTGGGAATTGAACCTGGGTCGGCCTCGTGCAAGGCAAAAGCCCTACCCACTCTGCTATCGCTCCAGCCCCTTGAGAAGTGCTTTTACGAGTGTGACCTTTCTTAAAGAAATGTGCTGAGGAAAATTGGCAGGGTTTATGACTTTTAAAAAAGCGATTTTATATCTTATAACTTTTCCAATCCTTCCAAATTCTCTAGAGGCTTGGGGATTTTAAAAAATTTCATGATAACCTCTTAGTCTAAATTTAATGGAATGGATAGAAAGAGTTGCCGTTTGAATTATATAAATAGTTTTACTGTTTTTTTTTATTCCACAACCCATATTTATCCCTCACATAGTTGTCCATTGATACTAATTTACAGTGTTATTCTCTAAAAATAGTTTGGTGGTGGTTGTTTTATTTTTTCTTAAATTGCCACTAACTTAAAAATATTTGAGCATGCTTTTCTTATCCTGCATGTAGCTTTATTTGCACAATTTCTAATATTGTAGAATTTTTTGACTTTTAATTGATCAAAAATTATATGTATGTTGCAGTGAAGCTGTGCGCTAGTGTTTATCCAATAAGAAAAGAAAGGATTTAAGCATTTATAATTGGGACTAGTGACCAAATTCTCATTTTTACCTACATCAGTGCATTTCAGTATTGAATTAAGTATACCACAATGTTATAATCACTCAGTAAATATTTACTGAATGCCAGCTATGTAAAAGAGTCCATCTAAAAAGCAAAAGGGCATTTGTCTCTCCTGTACCCATCCAGACTCCTTGTGCACAATGATTGATGGATAGTACCCGGCCATCTGCTTAACCACAGTGAGCATATTGACCTAAAAGATTCGGCATTCGGTCTCAGAATTTGAAGACAGAGCCCTGAAGACAATGAAATACAACATGACTTTGTTTGGATTTCTTTTATTAATTTATATTTTATTGTTAGCTCCCAACCTTGTCCACCACTTTTCCTAAGGAAAAAAAAAAGACTATTGAAAGACTTGGGTCATTTTTCTCAAGTTTATCAGAATAATTTTTGAAATATATTTATTCTGCACAGTACTTATTTAAAACCACTCTAATTCTGTTGAGTTTTCAAAAATGACTTTTAATTTTATATTGACATTCCCCAAATTAATGTTTAATTAATCATCAATCAAACTAGTGAATAAATGTTACTCAGACATATCACAAATAGAAACCTCTCATCCCCAAATTCTTCTGCACAGATTCTCTGTGTGTCCATTGTCTTTTTGGTCTGTATGGTTTTGGATTTGGACACGGGTTCCCAAGGGCTTCTCCTGGCTCTGTGCTTATGAATTGCTCCTGGTGTTGTTTTAGGAACCATTTTGTGCTGGAGAGATAAACCTATATATTCCTTATAAATCATTAGTCCTAGCAAATTAGTTAATAGATATATGGCTTTATCTTTAAAAAAAAAAAACTGGGCTGGAGCATTATGCAGCGGGAATGGCTGTTGCCTTGCATGCAGCTGACCTGGATTTATTCCCAAGCATCCCATGTGGCACCCTAAGCCCACCAGGAATGATTACTTGAGTGCAGATCAGGAGTAAGCTCTGAGCACCATGGGGTGTGCCCCCCTACACAAAAATAAAACAAAATAAAATAAAAATATAGTATTGCTATGAATCACTGAATTACAACAGATTTTTTTTTGTTGCAATCACTGAATTACTTCTTATTCTCCAAGTCATTGTGAATAATGCTTGACCTTAAATAGGTAAATTAAGACCAGATTAGTTCAGAGAATATTTTGATTACAAATGACAAAATTGCAATTGTCACAGATTAGGAAGAAAAGCATGTTAAAATAGCTGTTTTAATCGGTTGTTTTCAGTATTTGTAATTGCACACCTTCATAGTTTAAATTTTCTGTCACTGTCACTGTCATCCCATTACTCATCAATTTGTTTGAGCAGGCACCAGTAACATCTCTCACTGAGAGACTCATTGTTACTCTTTTTGGCATATCCAATACGCACGGGTAGCTTGCCAGGCTCAGGCGCGCTGGCTCGATACTTTCGGTAGCTTGCCAGGCTCTCCCAGAGGGGCAGAAGAATCGAACTCGGGTCGGCCGTGTGAAAGGCAAATGCCCACCCGCTGTGCTATCGCTCCAGCCCTTAAATTTTCATAATATAAAATGTCCTAATTTCTTTTCATATAAATGATTGATTCTGAACTTGCTCAGTAAGTATGCAGAGAAACACATATGTTGTGCTCTGTAAAACATAGGCAGTGTCATCTTTTAGGCAAGAGTGGAATTTTATAAAATGCAGTTCTCAAGAGATGTCCTTTTGGGGGCAAAAAATACCCCTTTTTGAACCACTTCTTTTCAACACATGCAAAGAACTACTTAGCATATATAATTTGGGGGGACAGACCTCTCCCGGCTATAGATGGCGAGAGGGACTCATCAATTCCATGTGAGGTCCCAAGAGTAAGAAGCTGCCTAGGCTTTGCAGTGTTAGAGACCAGCGAGGCCACCTCCAGCGGTGTTGGGTGGCTCAAGAGAACTGCCAGCCCTGTGTACTCAGGGAGCCCTGTGGTGTAGAGGTGGTACTCAGCAGAACATGCAAAGCAGGCTTCCCAGACCGCTTTGCTCTCTCCTCAGTCCTTACTAAACTTTTCCCTAGAAATAACATTTACATTACCCAGGAATTAATTATCACATAATTGAGATGAGCATTATTTAAAATATGTGGCTGCAGAGGACCATAGTTGTTTCACCAAGATTTCTGTAGCCAAGTAGGATTTGTGTCATTAAAATGTTGAGTCTCGGGGATTGACACTAAATAGTGGGATTGCTGGCTAGTACGGTAACTTTTATTGCTCTGAGGAACCACCGTACTGTTTTCCAAAGGGGTTGAACCAATCAGCCAATATTTTCACCGGCAGTGGATAAGAATTTCTTTTTCACCACATCCATGTCAATAACTATTGTTCCCAGTTTTATTTATTTTTTGATGTGTTCCATTCTTATTGATGTGAGATGATAGTTCATTGTCATCTTGAAATTCCCTGATAATAACTGATGATCAACATTTTTGGAGGGTGAGGGATTCTTTGAGCCACACCTGGCATTGCTCAGGGGTTACTCATGAATTTGCACTCAGGAATTACTCCTAGCAGTGCTCAGGGACTATGTGGGATGCCAAGGATCAAATGCGGGTCAGCCATGTGCAAGGCAAATGTCCTATTATAGTTCTGGCTCCTGAACATATTTCCATGTTTCCATTGGTTTTCCATCTGTCTTATTCACATCAGTTTCTGTTCATATCCTCTCCTTTCCCCATTTTTGATAAGGTTTATAGGTTTCTGTTTTTGTTATTGAGCTTTGTGAGTGATTTATCTGTCTTTGATAATAATCTTTTTTTTCTAATGTGTTGAATGCATTACTTCACCGAGGACACAATTACATCCATTCAAAAGGATATATACACATCACTAATCTTTGCTACATTCAGTACAATAGCTAGGATATGGAATCAGCTAGGTCCCCAGCAACAGATGAATGGATAGTGAAAGTATTGTATATGCACACACTGGAGTACTATACAGCTGAATAATGAAATCATACAATTTCTGCAACTTGGATAGAACTGGAGGGAATTGTACTAAATGAAGTGAACTGGAAGAGAAAAGACAAATACTGAGTGATTTTGTTTACCTACGGTTTATAGAAGAATAGCAGGAAATGGTCATACATGATCCTAAAGACACAATGTCCAAACCATTATTAACCCTTGAACAAAGAAATGAAGAAAGGGAAGGGGGAAAACTGAGAATACAATAAGAAAAAATGGGATGTTGTGTATCATGGACCTTGAACATGGAGTTTGGAAATGGGGTGTATACATAGATATCTAAACTACAAAACTAGCAATACTGGTACAAAGTCCAAACTACAAAAATAAAATATAAAATTGTGCTCATCAAGGTGGCAGAATGGAGGGTAGAAGGAAAACTGGTGACATAGGTGGAGAAAAAATGATACTGGTGGTGCGATTAGCACTGGGACGTTGTATACCTGAGATCCAACAAGAAATAATTGTAAATGATGGTGCCTTATTGTGCTGTAAAAAATAAATTAAAAAAAATAGTCAGATACATTTTCTGATAATTTTTATAAACTACATGTCAAAAAGTTGTGAGGTTTTGTTTGCTCTCTTTTATTTTTGTTTTCTGGGCCACAGCTTTTGGTTCTCATGGCTTCCTCCTGGCTCTGTGCTTCAGTCTTGTTTGCACGTGAGGAAGCTCTAAGGGGTTCCAAGGGCTTGATTTCATGCAAGACAAATGCCTTAACCCTAGAGCTATCTCTCTGGCTGCATTGCCAAAGAGTTTGGGGAGT